>NW_003163266.1:161631-195049 GCF_000004985.1 Naegleria gruberi
ATTGAATAGACAATCCAGAGCTATTGATGAAAAATTGGTTACTTCTCCAGATAATAGTCAATCAGTACTTAGTAATAATAATGAAGAAGAAAAAGTGTAATATAGTAAAATATTATTTCAAACAAACTAAAATTTGCCGACACCAGGGATCGAACCAGGGACCTTAAGATCTTCAAGATTCAATGGCTTATTAGACCAACGCTCTCCCAACTGAGCTATGTCGGCTTCTTGAAATTTAAGATATTTAATAAGCAATATACTAAGCATCGTTATATGTCTTTGCTTACTAATTCAACATTTCTCTTTCATAGTCTTCCTTCATTCTTTTAAAGTAGTGTCATTGAGTTCTAAGCTGTCACGTTCCTCACTTATGTAACACTATGAAATGATTGTAACCTTGGAACTTTAAGTTCCCAATGCAATTTGAAATTAAAATTTACTAATTGTCAGCACTAAACGTTCTCAACCAATCAAAAAAAATGGCCAAACGTAAAATAAGTCTGCCCAACGAAATTTTGATTGAAATTTTTCAATTTTTAGAATCATCATTTGTTGTTAACAGTTGTATGCTCATTTCCAAGAAGTGGTACAAAATCATTTTTAACCAAGTAAAGACACTTTCTTGTGAATTGACATTTCATGACCAGGAGAAGATCGATCGCCTTGTGAAAAGTCCATGGCTACATAATATTTCAAAGATTAAATTAAGAGCTTGTGATGACTATTTGGAATCAATCAAGGGATTGATGGAAATATTGAAAAGTTACGATCAATTACGTAGTGTTGATATTGGTTATTGTTATATTGGAAATAGTCAAACAATTAGTGAAATGAAACAGTTAACATCACTTGATATTGATAATAATTGTGTGGACGAGCAAGGAGTAAAATTAATTGGTGAATTGCATAATTTGACAAGACTGAACATTGGTTGTAATAGAATTGGCTTGGAAGGTTTCAAATCAATTAGTGGAATGAAACAGATGAGAGATCTTAATGTCAGTAGTAGTGGTGCTGGAGTAGAAGGAGCTAAATTAATGAGTCAATTGAAACATTTAACAAAGTTTAATATTAGTGGAAATGAAATTGGTGAAGAAGGTGCTAAATCGATTGGTGAATTGAAATGGTTAACAATGCTTGACATTTGTAGTAATCAAATTGGTGCAGAAGGTGCCAAGTCAATTAGTCAATTGGAACGTTTAACAAAGCTATATATTAGTGGTAATGGAATTGGACCAGAAGGAGCTCAATCGATTAGTCAATTGAGTCATTTAACGACACTGTTTATTGGTGGTAATCAAATCGGTTCAAAAGGATCCAAATCAATTAGTCAACTGAAACGGTTAACAATTCTGTATATTGATTCTAATGAAATTGGTTCTGAAGGAGCAAATTCAATTAGTCAATTGTCAAATTTAAAAGAGCTTTATATTAGTGACAATCAAATTGGTGACGAAGGAGCCAAATCAATTAGTCAATTGAAACATTTAACAACACTTGAAATTCTTCGTAATGAAATTGGTGATCAAGGAGCCAAATCAATTAGTCAACTGAAACAATTAACAAGACTCCATATAAGTTGCAATCGAATTGGAGATCAAGGAGCAAAATTACTTAATCGAATGAAAATTAATTCTCTAATAAATTAACAAAAAAGCATTGGGAAATAAATTCAAACCAAATTTTGATAATAATAAAATATCAAAGTGACAATTAGAAATTAATGTCAAAACACCTCACTAATTTTGGACGAATTCAAACACATCTATACAAATATATTTTCAAATTATATTATAATTTGATCAAACACATTGGTAATTGTGCATTTCAATAATTTCTCAATAACACTATCAATTTAATATGTGTGGAATAGTTTCAAGTGACTTGTCAATAGACCGAAGAGGAATGGAGGAACTGTATTTTCACATCACAAATAATGCAAAGAAAACAACCCAACTTTAAAAAAGGTAGTATGTTCTCCCTTTGTTTCCAAATAATAATAATGATTCAATCGGAATCTTAACAACAAGTATTAACGAGGAACCTCTTTTATTACAACAAGAAAAAAAAATGGACGACGGAATTGATTCAACAAGAGAAGTGCAAGTCTTGAAGGAAGTAGGCTTGAATGCGGATCAAATTTTCCAACTCTTGATGGAGAAGGAAAAGACAAGGCAAATAGAATTGGAAATTGTACTCGTGGAAAAGAAGAGAAAATTCTCTGATAACACTACTTCGGATGATGGAGTATTAACAGAATGGAAAAAGAAAAAACTAAATGAATTATCATCAAGAGCTTTATGTGGGGATGTTTGGATTAATATTTTGGAATTTCTTCCAGGCGTTGAAGGGTTTCGTATGGTGATGCTTTCTAAACAAGTAATGAGAGCAACAAAACACTTAACTAGAATTGAATTTGACAAACGTGTTAAATCGAGTAGATTAGAAGACTTTATATGTTCTTCACAGTTTAAGCATATTCAAACCTTGAACATTAACTATACTATTACACAGCCAATGTTTAATATCTTGATAAGGAATTGTGAAAATCTCAAAACATTGACAGTTGTAGTACCTGATGGTTTTGTTCTTGGCATCCCTAATTCAAACTGTAGTGTGAAAAATTTACGAACTTTACAACTTTCAACGGAATCACTCAACAAAGCCTATTTAGAATCGCTCAACTCTTATTTGTTCAACCTCGAAGATTTAAAGTTACCATCATTTAAATCAAAACTTGCTTCTGACTTTCTTAACACCTGCACTAAAAATATTCGAGTATTAGAAATTGATAAGGTTAATTTCGACTTGGACCCAAAGGACTATCTGCCCAATTTGAAATCTCTGAAAATTCGACGCTTGATATGTAATATGAAGATCTTTCTTTCATTTTTTGAAATCAAGACTTTAACTTCACTAAATATGTCCCTTGACAGTTTAAATAATGATGAAGGGTTTACAGAAACAAATACTATAATTGAATCCAAGTTGGAATACTTGAAGTTGAATATCACTGGCATGCTTACTGATATAATTTGTAAATATCAATTTCCCAATCTTGAGTGCCTTTCACTCACTCCTGAATTAACGATGAATTCTGCAACTTCTTTAGGGACCAACTCCAGCTTAGCGAATTTAAAAACGTTGGAACTTTTCGAAACTAGCATTGATGAATTGAAAGCGTTATGTAGCTCTATTTATCTTAAGAAGTTAACATCTCTTACTGTAGATTACGAAGATATTCGTGATATCGTTTGTGGTCTAGATTATATAACACAATCAGAATCGTTTTCCAATCTATATAACTTGCAATTTTTTGGAAATAATGTAAATTTGGATTTATTTTCCTCCGTTTCTAAATTTTCCAAACTCAGATTATTATACCTATATGATCCCGATATTAATTCACTTATTAATTTATCCAAATCCACACATTTTCCACATTTAAGAAAATTAAGGATCTACCTTAGCGAAATTGTTCCAACCAATTTCCTTGAAAATATTGCTAATAATGAATCATTTCGTAAATTGTTCTATTTAGGCATATGTCTTAATGATGAACAAGTTCCAATACTAGTTAATGCCAAATATTTCAAATTGAAAAACTTGACAATTTATGGCAAATATGTTACCAATGTAGGAGCTAAAATATTACAGGACCACAACATTAACTTTGAATTTGACGAATAAACCAGAACTTTACAATAGATCTGCTTACAACACCAATGTTTAAAAAAAATGGGAACCAAACCATCACGTACCTCCAAATCAGACGCCACTTCGGATGTCATGTTAATACAAAACAATAATAATATTCAACAGGCTTCAACTCGAAAAAGAGAAAAAGTTCTAATACTTGGTCCCTCCGATTCTGGTAAATCCACACTATTCCACATGTTGAAACTAATAACTTCGGGACATGACGTTGATGCAAAATTTGAAAATAATTTGCGAATTGTCAGCTCGTGGGTTATTGAGAGAATTTGGGAAGCGATGGGAGAGCAAGAGCGTAATCACTTGAAAGATCTCATCCCTGAACTGAGATCAGTATTCGAAAATACAGAAGATGCTAATTTAGCTACTGAATTGCAGAACAGAGATGATTGTTGCGAAATACTGGTCACTCTTTGGAAAATTCCATTCTTTAGAGAGTTCTACGAATCGGTGTGGAGCAGAGATGGAATTTCAATGTTCGAAAATGTCAAGGAATTAGTCTCAAGAATTGAACACAAAAAAAGCTTTTCTCCATATTCATTGGTACATTGCAGAACAACAGGAATATTATCATACGAAACGATGGGAAAAAACACTGAAATTGAAGTGATCGATGTTGGAGGAAGGAGAAATGAAAGAAAGAAATGGATTCATTGCTTTGAGGATACACATACATTAATTTACATGGTTTCTCTTTCAGAATTTAATCAAACTTTAATAGAAGATAACAGTACTCGTAGAATGGATGAATCTCTATCCCTAATTAGTGAAGTAATGAATTCCAGATGGTTCGTTGGTCTGCGTAAAATAATTCTCTTTGTAAAACCGGATATTCTATGCAAAAAATTGGAAAATGGAGTGAAATATGGTGGAGAACTCAATCCTAATATTTTACCAGAGCTAGACAGAATTGCTGACCATTATCTTAAACTAGTTATCAACTCGATCATTACAGAATTCTTCAAGAAAATCGATAGAACTACGATTGATTCCTATCATATTGTTAATAATACCTCAGAAGATGATATCAAATCCGTTTGTGAAATGATCTTTGGAGAGAGATCAGCTCAAAAAACAACCTTCATCTCACCCTGTATCATACCTGCCAACAATCGAATGATACTATGCCTCTTCAACATTTGTCTGCAAGAAAAATTGACAGATATTCAAATCATTACTTCCAACGAAGAAGAAAATTACTACTAATTCACATTGATCAGCATTTAATTCATACCATCATTGTACCAATAATATTCAAAACTATTCACTTCACAATAATTATTCCACACTTTCATCATTTCAACAAGTTTTTTATTTTCAATTCAACAAAAAAATTTACATCACCAAAAACACAATAAAATGGTCAATAACAAGAAGAATAACAAGAAAACATCAGCCATTGCTTCCGAAGTTGCTGGATCATCATCAAAACCATCATCAAAGAAGACCACCACAACAGCTCCTCCAGCAGCTCCTGTTGCTACAGAAGTAGTAGTTGAAAAAGTAGAAAAAGCCACACCAACAACAACAACAATAGAAAAGAAGCAAACAAAGAAGGCAACAACAACTAAAACAACACAAGAAAAGAAGAATCCTGATGTTGCTGCTGATAAGAAGAGAAAATTGGATCAAGTTGTTGAAGAACCAGCTAAAAAGAAGGAAGAAACAAAGTCTTCTGCAGTAGTTGTTGAAAAATCATCAAAGAAACAAAAGAAAGAAACAAAGCCAGCAGTTGTTGTTGAAGAACCAAAGGAAGAAGAAGAAACTGAAGTTGTTGTTGAAGATGAAAAGGAAGAAAAGAAAAAGAACAAACGTAAGGAAGCCAAAACTGATATTGAAGTCACACTGAGAAAGGAAGATATTACAATGAGTGAAGAGGAATTTAAAAAGTGTTTCCATGATGCTGTGAAAATATATAGAGGATCCAAACGATGTGTTATTGTGCATTTGAGAGATTCCGCTCAATTGGAAAAGTATTTGAGCAAGGAAGGTGAGGATGGTTCATTAATTCCATTGAATAAGAATTTTGTTGAAGTTGGAGGAAAGATTTTTGAAGTTAAGAGAGCTAAGGTGAAGGATGTTAAGAGAATTGCTAAAAAGAAGGCTGCTTGGGATAGTTTTAAATAAACTACTAGGTTATTAACTTGTTGATTTGAATTATCTCTCTTAGCTCAATCTCATGCTGTACACTTTTGTGGAGCTAACTTGTGGTAGATTGTAACATTTGACAAGTCAAGGAATAATGAACTCTGTCCAAATATTGTAAAAGAAAAATGGGTTTTTGCCTTTTAAAAACAAGTAAAAAAAATGAAAATACATCTCTTGAGTGATTTGCACATTGAACACTTCCCAGACTTGGCCCAATTCCAAGACATGTACAAGGAACGATACGGAAATGAACTTTTGGAAAATAACAATCAAGCAAATGTTCTGGTTCTTGCTGGTGATATCGGAAATGTTAAAAAGGTAGGCTATCAGCAATTCCTAGTCAAAGCCTCTGCGCTCTATGAACACGTCATTATTGTGGGAGGAAATCATGAATTTTATGGGAATGAATATTTCGAATGTATGGCCAAGATGAAGGAGATTTGTAAGGAGGTTGGTGAGAATGTTCACTTTCTGGATAAATCAAAGGTGGAAATTGTGGATTCTGAGACGAAGGAGGTATATGTTTTTGTAGGAGCTATTTTATGGTCGAATATTCCAGAAGAATCTCAACTCTATGTGGAATCTGTAGGTTTTTTCGAATGAAATATTTATTTTGGAATGTCATTAATTTGAAATAATTTTTAATAGGCAATGAATGATTATCGATTGATTAAAATTAAGGAAAGTGGAGCCGATTCTGCAACCTTGTTGAGGACTAAACATACTGTTCAAATGTTCAAGGAAGAATCAGAATATATCAAACAAGAAATTGAAAAGGCAAAAATTAATCAACAAAAGGTAATTGTTGTTTCACACAATGCACCTTTGAATAGAGGAGTGAGTGCTCCACAATTCGAAACTGTAGATAATGGTTCAACAAGGAGTTTAAATTATGCCTTTGCTACTGACCTGAGCTCAATCATGGATGATCACGTAATTGCTTGGCTATTTGGCCATACTCACTATAGCTCTCTTCAAAAGTTCAATAATACCATTGTTGCTAGTAATCAATTGGGATATTTGAGAGGATTTTCAAAAGAGGAGAATAGTTACAAAGTAGATTGGATTCTCGATACCAATAACTTGAATCTTGCATCAATCCCAAAGTTTGTTCCCTATCCACCAAAATCACAAACTCAAACTACCAACGCTTCTGGAGCTTCTTCATCTGAAACCGTAAATAGCAATTCATCATCCAATCCTTCTAAATTTTCTAATATTTTGAGTTTCTTTAAGAAATAAGAAACATTGTAATATATTGTACAGTTATTATTTAAAAAGTAGTTTCGTGGAATTGTTTTAATTTCTTATTGAGAGGTCTATAAATCTCTTCAACAACAGAAATTTTTGGAGCAAAGCTTGCTGAGGTTGAGTAAATCTCCCAAAGGAAACCCTTCTTTACCAATACTTGTGGAGGAGGAAAGCTCAATGACATTGCTTTCAAAAAGTTGAGAACCATGGTTGGAGTTTTCAAACAGCGTTCCCAAGAAACTTGTTTCGATCATAGTAGGGAATTTCATTGGGTGAGGAGTTCTTTCCGGTAGTCGGCTCGAAATAAGTGTTCTGCCATTTTTTTAAAAGATTTTGGCGCCAAATTTGTGTTCATTTGATTAAGGTAAAGTGTAACTGTGTTGTAAAGTTATTCGAAATGTTATTGGAAAGTGAAAAAAGTACCTTATCCTTTTTCACAGTAGTGAATTTAAAATGCTTTTCACTAACGGCGAAATTGTCCATGATTGCTAACTCTAATCCAAATACAACGATTAAATCATTGTTGTTTAGGCAACTTTCGTTTTATCATGCTCCAAATAAAATTTTTTCATTTCATTCAGGTTCATCCACAAATTCCTTTCCAAGACCCATTATTTTAAAAATGGACAAGGCATCATATCAATAATTCGTTTAGAATAGATGAACACTGAAAATCTAATAACATACAAAAAAAAATGGCCAAATCACCCTATCCACCAATTCCACTCTTTAATCTTACCGAAGCCTTTGTGATAAACTCAACAAATCATCTCTATGTTCCATTCGAATCTACCACTTTATCCATTGTAGACACTGTCATCATGTCAATATTCATTTTAGCTCATATCGTTGCCATCATTTTGGCGTTTACCTTTCTCAGAGTTGGATACTTGATGAAAAAACAAAAAGAAGAAGTGCAAGTAGTATTGAAGAATGTTCAATCGACAAAGGAACAATTTTCACCAAATCGACAATCAACGAAACATGTTTCACATTCGACAGCAAATATTGGAACACCGACTGTGAATCATCAGGAGAGTAGTGATGTTTTGGGAAATGGTAGTACTACTACTGTTGAATTATTGGAAGTGAATAATGTTAGTGGTATAAGCCTGTCACCTGCCGTGAATGGTAATCATTTGGATAGTGGAAGTTTGCAAATTAATAGAAATAATAGAACAATGTCGAATTCTAGTGATGTGCAGAATTCATCAACTTCATTCTCTACTACACCTGGATCTGTTTTGTTGAATGTTGGTGAAGAAGTTCATAATAAGGATAATGTTTCAGTTTCGTCCAATACAAAAATAAGACATTCCACCAGATTGGCAGTAAGCCAACATGCAAATCATCATCAAATGGATAGCGATGGAATGTCAAAGAATCAGAGGATTTTATTCATTCTTTTACTCTTCTTACTCTTCTTTCAAATGACAAGTTTACTTTTATTGATTATTCACCATGCATTGAATTTCAGTGGACACGCTATGATTGATGATTATATTTTAAAAAGGAATAATGATATTGCTTCGGGAATCATTAGTGAATCATCTCCTATTGAGCTGGTTCCTAGTAGGGAGTTTAGAATTGCAGACAGATTTGTTGGAATGTTTCAGGCGATTGTTGGAGCTTCATGTTATTTGATTATCCTGTACATTTTATGTTTTATTGAAACAGTTTTGTAAGTCATTTGAATTCTAAAGATTGTTCTAAAATAACACATCCAAAATTAAAGCATCCAGACGGTTCAGAAAACTGGAACCATGTCAAAGAAGACTGCAAAGATTATTACCACTATTTCTGTAATTGTTACCATTATTACAACCTCTTTAATCTTTGTGAGTATTGTATCCTCCTGTGTCATGATTCTCCTCGTAAAATCAGGAGTTATTACGGATGATGAGCTTTCTGCCAGTTTACCAGGAGCTGCCTTATTCATTTTCCAAGTTGTCTTTCACAACGTCATTTTCAACGTTGTTGGATTTAAGGTACTGAGAACGATTCGTCAATATTCTTCCAAGCTCAACAGACAATCCAGTGAACGACCATTCTATAGAGTTATTATTTTACAGATAGGATTGACCATTTTTACAATCATTCACTTGTTGGGAGCTGTTTGCTTGGCTCTGTATCCTTCATGGGAATTTTTCGATGCAATTTCATTTGCATTTTCTTCAATCGCAATTCTAGGATATACCACAATAATATTCTTCCTCTATAGACCATTATTTAAGGATGCTAGAATTCAAGCTAGGGAAATGAAGAAACTCATATCAGAAACTCAACATGACTAATGTCAAGAAGTGTATTCTTGATACTATAATATTAAATCTTTTAATATTCATTTAGGAAATTGTAAAACTCAACAACGAAATTATTCAAAAAAAAATCAAACACTTGAGAAATGACATCTTTTAATGATGTGGAGGATCAAGTTGTCATTTATTTAGATCATCAAAAAGATGGGAAAATTATCTACTCGGAAACAAATTCTCTTCTCAAGACGAAACTCTTAGCGGAATTAGTACAAAAACGAAACCATATTCAAGATTTGAAGGAATGTGTAAATTCTGGAGATAACAGTGTGAGAATGATCCTCCTTTCTCACTTTCCGATAATTGATAATCATGATCAAACCTACTTGTTGAATATTTTGGAGACTTTTAAGGAAGCATTTAAATTTGTTCCACAATCATTGAAGAATGATCGAAATTTTGTTCTGAAATGTTTGGAGGTGAATGGAGAATTATTTAAAGAGTATGAAATACTCGCGAATTATGTTTATACAGACGAGAGAACAGGGTTTTCATTTATTCGAAAAGCTTTTCAATTAGAAAGTGTCGTGAAACAGTTGGATCCAAAGACAATTCTAAGTTTACCCTATAGTCCTTTACAGTATATCATTTCGAATAGAGAATTTTTTATGAAAGCAGTTTCAATCAATCCAACTATATTTTCATGTGCCTGTAGAACACTAAAGGCAGATGATGAGCTACTATTTGAAGCAGTGAAATATAATAGACAACATTTGAAATTTGCCTCTCTTAAACAGTTGGAAAATAGAAATTTAATATTTAGAGCTTGTGAAACCAAGGAAAGTAGTAAAATTGGATATTGGAGTTCAGTTTTGACGATTGCTTTGCCATTAGCCAAGTATAATCCAGAATTAGCTTTGGAAATAGTGGAGAAAGACCATGAATCTGTTGCATGTGCAATCAAACATTTCAAAAATCACGAGAAAATAATAATGAAAGTAATTGAGATAGCTCCATACTTGATATTCAAAGTTATCAAAAGGCAAGAATGGTTTCCAAATATGAAAGAAATTTGTCTATTAGCCCTAAAGAAAGATCCATTGATCTACAAATACCTGGGGAGATTTAGATATGATAGGGACATTTTCAAGTTTGCTAGTGATTGTGGTCATATATCTATATCATACTTATATCTGTCACCTGAAATGCTAGGTGATAAGGTTTTCGCTGTTGGACTTGTAAGAAGTGTAAGTCCATTGTATTTTGAGAGACTTGATGAGAATCTGAAAAGGGATCGTGATGTAATCCTAGCTCTTGCTGCACATTTACAAGTACTACAGCAAGAATTTAAAGAGAAGTATTTACCAAATTTAGAGAATGACAAAGAATTTTTATTAGAAGCAGTGAGAAGGAAGAGAAACGGCTTCTCTATTCTTTCATTCGCCTCAGATGAGTTGAAACAAGATAGAGAACTAATTCTTTCTGACATTAGAAAATGCAACAATTTGAATCTAGTTCCTATCCATCTCAGATCAGATCGAGAAATAGTAGAAACTTTTATTAAGAATGTAAATTTATTTCTTTTTGATCCATCAAGTTTTCCTGATAGTCTATTGGAGGATAGTGAGTTTGTTTGGAGAATGATAGATTTGCGTCCTAATTTGATAAAAAAGTTTCCAAATCATGAATTTTTCAAAGAAAAGAAAATAATTCTCAAAATGATTTCTAAAAATATTCTCTGTAATGAAATTATTTCAAATGAACTTAGAGAGGACAGGGATATTAAATTGGCATTGATAAAAATAGGGAATTATCCATTCAAGGAATGAAAGTAAAAGCTCAAAAACAAATGAAAGTGTGAATTTTTTTAATTGAAAAAAATGAGGTTAAACCTGTGGTTATTTTCTCCATCGATATAATATATGAAAAGGAGATATTTGAACCGCTGATAGTTTTACCTGCCTAGTTTGTGTGGTTAAAATTTGAAAGACCAAGGCTTTCCAAAAGGGTTAAAATTGATATCTTTCTGATGCGTCGACCGGGAATTGAACCCGGGTCACGGCGATGGCAACGCCGTATTCTACCACTAAACCATCGACGCTTCACATTCACTTAATACTGTTCCTTAATTCCTAACTAAGGAATTGTGGGTTAAGCAGTCTCATAAAATGTTTGCGGTTAGGAACTGCCTCAAAAAATGTCTCCACATCATCTATTAATTCTGCTCTTGCTCATTTTCTTGCTGGTTGGCATTCAAATCCAACACACAAACCAGCAGGAAATTAAATTTATCAGAAAATCATCACTGATACATCAGGAAATATCATCAGATCAATGGCAACTATCTATAGATGATGATCAAGCCTATTTAATGGAAGAAACAGATTGGACACTCTCCGATCACTATTTTACACATTGTTGGAATACCACTCGATTGATGAGAGATGATTTGTATTATGATAGGATGTTTACGATGGGAGAGGAGATTCCATCTTCATTCGGATGTACTTCTATTCGATTACCAACTGTTTATGAATATTATCCATATAATAGGAAATCAATTTATAATTCAGAATTGAGAAATATTGGATTGGAGGATGAGGCATTATGTTCGAGAGTTGCTGATTGGGAAAGAAATTTAAATGTGAGCTGTCAGACATTATTGTGTGAAATGGATGGGAAAAGTGAAGGATATTCAGATTTGAATGCAATGATTAGACAAAGAACTGATTCAAAGACTAGAATTGAAGATTGGGTTAATTATTGTCAATATTGTAAAGTGGATAATTTGAGGAAATATAGGGAAGAAAAGAAATGTAATCCCAAAGATGAAACTGCCAATTTTTTAATTAGAAAGTTTCCAAACTCTGCATTCTTTTGTGGATTTCACCAATTTGGAATACCCTTCATTATTAATACGTCGAGAATTGTTGATTTATCAGTGCCTCTGGAACATACTGATTTTTCATTCATTTGCTATTGTAGAGAGAGTCAGGCCTTTCACTTTAAATGTCCAGATGTGACAACTGAATTTGAGTTGAAAACTGAATATTTTGCATTTTTACTCACAATATTTAACAGTGTTTCGATAATATCTACGTTAGTATTACCAAAAGGATTTTCAATGATTAAGGATCGCAAAATTAATTGGAACATGTTGACAGCTATTTTCATGCTAAGTGCACAATGTGTATTTGCAGGATTTTACTTGTACAAGATCATTTCTGAGGAGCAATATTCAAAGGGAATTGTTTTTTTTGAGTGTGGATTTGGTTTGGCAAATTTTGCCCTTATTTCATGGCTAATTGAATTTCACAAATTTATTCATTATGTGAGAACGAAAGTAATCTATAAGAAATCTCTGATAATATTGCGATTGGTGATATTTACAAGTTTATCTCTCATTATATTGTTACCAACACTTCTCATTGCTAACTTGGTTCAATTTAAAAAGAGAAAGATTACATTTATATTCCTCCAATTTTATTTTGGTTCATTTGAAATTGTAACATTGATTTCCTTAATAGTGGGATCAATAATTATTTACAGAGCTATGAAGCAAATTTCAGATATCGATATTTGGAAAACAAAAGTAAGTTTCAACACAAGGATAACTTGTTATATCAACACTATTCCAACAGTTCTTAAAGTTTACATTACTCGCTGGTCTACTTTTATTGCTGATAACAATTTGTAATTTTGTGGTAGGAAGTTTATATTTCATTCGTAGCGATATTGACTTATTTTGGTGGAATCTCAAATTCTTTGCCAACCAGGGGCTGTTCATTGCACTTACGTGGATAGAGTACGATAAACTAGAGTTTAATCAATGTTACAGTTGTCAAAAATTAGTAAAGAAGGAAAAGTCAGATCTGGAAGTTGATTTGAGTTCAGATTACGTACAGGTTAAAGAATAGAGTTGATTATAAATTTGATAATATATTTATATTTATTACAGATATTGTTCTAATCAACAATGGTATTCTTGACTTGTTGTCAAGATTCTAATCATAATGAGCTTATCAATACTCGCCACACTTGGAAATGGATACAATTATTCTTGAACCTCAATTGTGATTGAGTTTGAATCCACAGCAGTTGGATCAGTGGTTGGCTTCTTTTTGTCTCCTTCTGCCAAGCATGGAACTCCATTTAACTCTTTTATCGATTGCTTGAATTTAGTCCAATTATTTTCGCAATACACTAAACAATCCAAAACTCTATCATTGTGGAAAATGTCAATAAAGTGAGAAATCATAAGTTCACAAACAGAACTGAGGGCAGGTAAGTGTTGAGCCAAGAATTGTTGCTTTGAAACGTTGAGTGAACTTGGTGGATAGGCAAAGACAGGACCAAAAACAATAGCCAAATTGGTTTCCTTCATCATGTTAATGTGACTGAATCTGGTAATTCTGTGCAACAAGCAACACATACATTGCAAAAGGAAGTAGTTATGTTCTGGAAGTTTGTGCATAATTTCTCTGAGGTGATCAATCTTTTCATTCTTATCTGAAATTTTATCCAATTGAAGTACCGATGAGTAGAGAGCGTGTGGAATTGGTGGTTCTGGCAATTCTCTCAAAAACAGTTTTAATAAACCTCCAATTGTATGTTCATCTTCTCCTTCAGAAAATTGAATATCTTGATCTGGATTTTGATCGAATTGAATTTCATAAGCTCTCATACGATTCTTGTTACCAGGAACACGGAATAAACCTTCAGTTGTCAAATTATTTTGATAAAGTCTAGAAATACACTTGTAACAAATATCAGGTAAAACTCTTTCTGGATGTCTAGCATGTAAATCAACAAGTGGAACACCAAATGTGACTTTTCCTTGAGTTGACAAATCATAACGACATTCAACTCTCATATGAATTTTACCAGATGATTTTTCACCAACAACAACTGGACGAAGAGGGAACCAATCTTCCTTATCTGCTCCAGCTCTAGCACTTTCAATTTTAACAACAACTTGTCCCATAATATCATCAGAGTGGAATCTATCCTTATCAAACATGATCACATGCAAATCACAAGGTAATCTAGAAATTTCAAATTGGAATTCTTCACGCCATTTTGGCTCCAAAGTATTTTGTTCAACTTTTGTATGTTCAACTTTGTGTTCCATATTTAAAACAAGATAAGGATCTGCCAATCCTCCCATCAATGCAGTATCATGTTTTTCCAAATCCTTTGCCTCTCTAATTTTAACATAAACCTTAGCTTTCATTTGGAAAACTGTTGGTGCAGCCACTCTAATATCATCAGGAACCAATTTTCCAACAGTACTATGAGGAGCATCAGGATTATTACTCGAATCACTACTACTACCCGATTGTTGTTGTTGTTGATCCTCATTCCTAACATTCTTCTTACTAGTTGTTTTTTTCAAAATTGTCTCTCTAGCTTGTTCCATTGCTTGTTTCAAGGCTCGCAACCACAAATCCTTTTCATCCCAACTCTGGAATACAATCACATAGTGCGAAATATCAGACTCGAGGGTGATTTGATATTTTTTCTCATCATTCTTCGACTCGTCGATGAACTTGAGCCGAGGCTCTGTGGTGAGAATGTAGGCTTTGGCTTGTGTAGCCTCGACGCGGTGCGGATCAAAGAAAAAGATTCCCTGCGTTGTGACAATGACCCAATTGATACGCCATGAAGGACGGAGGAGGTTTCTACCTTGGCTCTTGATGGTTTTTCTGTAGAGATAGCCTTGACGAACGGGTATGTCAATGTTATATCTTTGTTTCAAGAAGGCAATAAAATTGGTAGTGTTTTGTTGTGTATTTGATGATGATGGTGGTAGTGTTTTGTTGTTGTTGTGTATTTGATGAAGTTTTTGGAAGCGGGAGAAAGTTTTTAATTGTTTTTAATTAAATTAAAATAATTCGTGATGATGATGTGAAAGATGTTGGAATGATTTATGTTATTTGGGATGTGTTGTGGAATTTTAATGATGATGATGAGTAACGAGGAGAGAAATTAATTTTCGGTTAATGATGAAATAATTTAGTTTCTCACAAATATTTCGAATATACATACCTCCCAAATTCCTCTAAATCTTTAGAACTGCTAATCATTTGTTTTTTATCAGTTAGTTTAATAAATAATGTTTCTTTCTACTGTTTCAACGTTAAAAGTGTGTGTAAGTAAAAAAGTGGTATGGGTGCTCCAAACTTTTGGTAGAAGAAACTTGTCAATTTTTTTTAGGGTGTCAAGTGTCAATCCCTTTAATGTCAAGCAAAGTGTTCATTCTTCATTGATAAGAAGACCTTTCATACAAAACAAATCTCAAATATCAAAATATGTAAATGTTCTGTCCCACTATTTCAAACTACAGAATCATGTTGACCTTTTTTACAATTTGATTTTCAACCACTTTCAAAATCAAGGAGCTATCAACTCCCAATTCCTTCTCAAAGGTTCTATTTTCCTTTCCTAATTACCTTATCTCGACAATCTCTTCCTCATAAAACAAGCAGCTTCTGGCAAGAATATCGAGTTTTCTTCCTCATTTCTCAGTTCATCACTTTAACGTGTTGCTGTAATGGGTTGGAAAATTTAATAATAGCACAAAATTGAAAAAAATCGGCAAAATTCTCTCTACCTCTTTCTTGGAAGCAGATTGAAACTCTTTAGAATTCTCTACTCGAGCAACTTAAAATTGATTGTGTGGTTAATTTTGGTTCATTAGAACGTGATTGGAAACAAAAAAAACAAACCTTGTAAATATAAATAACAACAACTAACTAGATTTTGAAAATGGTGTGGGGATTAGGATGGCTTTTGGGAAATGGTAAGTTTTCTAATTGTTGTATTGTTCCGATGATGAACGTTAATTGATTTTATATTTGATGATACTATATACAACATTATATAATACTATTTATATTATTAAATATTAAATAATTTGCACGTGTAGGAAAGGAAAAGAAGGAAGTGAAGGCAGATACTCACGAACCAGAACACAATAAGAGTATTAATAATATTCATGAAACTATCGGAACACTGGAAAAGAGAGAAATGGCACTTTTAAAAAAGAGTGAGGAAGAAGAAGCAAAGGCTAGAAAATTCCTCCAAGAAAATAATAGAACGGCAGCTGCTAATTGTATCAAGAAAAAGAAACAATATCAAACTCAAATTCAACGATTACAAGGACAAAAACAAAATTTAGAAACAACTTTACTGACCCTTGAAGATTCTGTGACAAATGTAGAGACACTCAAGGCTCAAAAGCAAGCCTCAGATGCAATTAAGAAAGTTTATAATGGTATGAAGACAGAAGATATTGAGGATATTATGGATGATATTAGAGATACGTAAGTATAATTTGAATCTTTTTATACGAATTGTTTAATAGTATGGATGATGTGAATCAAATTGGAGATGCTCTAGCTCAAAATGTAGGTCCTGTATTTGATGAAGGAGAATTATTAGACGAATTGGAACAATTAGAAAGTGATGCTCACGAGGAAGAAATGGCCAAGATTAAATTACCAAAAGAAAAGGTTACCAAAGACAAGGATACTACACTGCCTGTTGCATCCAAGAAACAAGTTGATCCTGAAGAGGCTGAACTGGAAAAGGAATTGGAAGCACTTATGAATTGATTGTAAATACTAAATTCTCATTTATCATTATTGAATTCTTATTCATTTCCATTTTACAAAGCAATCAACAATCTTTCAAAAAAATGGGACAATCACAGGCAAAGTCTCCCACACCCGAAATTCAATGCTACTATCCAAAACAATATTTAGTTGGTGGAGGTCTTTACGTTGGAAAATCTACATTTTGTCGTGGAGTGCTAAGAATGTTTCCAAACTGGAACAAACCTTTCGAATATTCTGATGAGGATTTTGAGAAGGATCTACAACAGATTTCTTGTTTAATTCTCATTAGACTTTATTTTATGGTAGATGATGATCATCAATATGAGGAATACGAAACGCTGAGACAAGCTATCGGAAATGAACTCAACCTTTCGCGTCATTTTGATTATGGCCAGGTTACTCATATCATCAATTCAACACCAAATTGCAAACTAATTTTATTGAAAATGTGGAAAGAATTTGAACTGAGACAATTCTATGAATCATATTGGATGGACGAAAGAGATTTTAAATTGGGAGAAAATCTGCATCAATTAATTGAAACTATTGAATGTGGAAGGAAGGATTTTGATCCCAAATCGTTATTTCCTCCAAAAGCTAGAATCAAACATTGTTTCAATGAAAGATTCGTATTCTTTTATTTCTCAACATATGCCTCAAAGTGGATGTATCTCAATCCAGAAGCAATTATATGTTTTGTATCTTTGAGTGATTTCAATCAAACATCTTATGATTTCTATCCTCGATTTAATGAATCAAAATCTCAAGTAATGGAAGAATTGCGTAATAGACGATTTTTGAAATGCAAGAAAATTCTAATATTCACTAAACCAGATGTGCTGATTAGGAAATTGAAAGAAAGAATCAAATATAATAGAGAGATAGATCATGAAATTAGATCAGAGCTAAAAGTAATTGATCAAGAAAATGTTAAATTGGTTATCAACTCAATCGTTTGTGAATATTTCAAAACCTTATCAGATTATGGGGTAGAAATTGACTCATACCACATTATGAACGTGACATCAGATTCAGAAATAATCGAAGTGTGCAACAGGATGTTTCTAGAGAATTCCAACAAATCAACTTACATTTCGCCTTGCTTGTTACCGTTTAAATTTCCACCAGACAGACTTTTCAATTATCTCCAACAGGATTTGTTGACAGATGTGTTAATATCAACCTTTCAGTAATGAAATTGTTTGAATTTCTAATAATCAAGATTAAGTTTATTTTTGAATAATGAATCAATATCTAGCTTAGATGTGAAATCATTTCATGGATGGAAAATTTAATAAGTTGGATTTGTTTGGGAATGGAATTCAAATTTATCAAGAATGAAATATTTTTAGGAGCTTATTGGAAAGATAAGTTTAAAGTCTTGAATCAAATAGGGGATGAAGATCTTTCACACCAAATTTGAAAAGTGTTAATATCACTAACAACTTTACCATAACTGAGTTTAGAATAAGTATTGGACTTGAGGGAGATTATATTCCACAATTACCAATTCTCAATTCGAATCGATTTCCCAAAGATGATTTCAATTTATTTTAATCTCTCTTTGAACCAGAAGCCTTCTTAGTCAATTGGATCAACAACATGATAGCACCAAGAGCCATGAATGTAATTGGCAAATGCTTCTTTTCAACAACAGTGAATCTCCAAGCACCCAAACCAGCCAAAGCAATACTTGAAATGATGGAAACCAAACGAGCATTATCAACACTTCCAGTATAGAACAAGTAAGCAGCAAAGAGGAAAAGAAGAGCAATTGTTAAGCCACCTGCAAGACTGGCAACAGATCCCTTTGAAATTAAATCCATAATTGTATTATGATGAATAATAAAAACATTCAATTAATGGATTAAATACCATCATTTGATCATGAAACAATCGGGATGATCATCAAATCATTTAACAATCCAAATATCCAATTATTAGTATTATTGATCATCATTAATAATGTTCAATATATTAAAAAGCAGATTATCAAACCCTACCTTTTTAGCATAACCCATAAATCCACCACCTCCTAACAACAAGGCATAAACCAAATGCAAAATAACGTCCATATTGATAATGATGATCAAAGTTTTTGTTTTTTTTTAAAGTTTGTTCGGAATTCAGCGCTTATTTAGCGGACTAATGGAAGAATCAAATTTTTACTATTTTTCGAATATTCAACTTGTATTTAAATTGGTAATTAATTAAAATTAATACTAAATATCAATAGATTTTACAAAAATATTAGAATTACATTAAGATTTTTTTTAATTTTTAATAAAAATATAAAAGTTGATCAAATTATTGACTTAATCAGTATTGCTTGAAATATCCTTCATGAAAATACTCTTAAATTCTTCAAAATCAACAACACCATTTCCATCCCTATTAATTTTCCATTTAAAAAACAAAATATTATTAGAAACTTGACGAAATAAATTCGAAACCTACCTATCAGCTTGTCTAATCATTTCATTCAACTCCTTATCAGTTAAAGTTTCACCCAAACTGCTCATCATGGATTTTAATTCTTCATATGAAATAAAACCATCATTATTCTTATCAAAAACTCTGAAAGCTTCACGAATTTCGTCTTCTGTATCAACATTGTTTCTTCCACCTTCCATCATCTTCATAAATTCTTCAAATTCGATGGTTCCGTTGTTGTCTTGATCAACATCAGAAACTATTTTCGGATCATGGAATTATTCGATAGGTAAAATAAACGGTTGGAAAATTCGAAACATGGTAAATTAATAGTAATAATAATAATTAATAACAACTCTAGGATTAGAATAAAACATACACATGAGTTGTAATTCTTCAGCTGATGGACATTGACCTAATTTCTTCAAAACAGCTCCCAATTCTATTAGAAACATTTCGAATAAACAAAAAAATCATAAAATAAGTACCTTCAATAGAAATCTTTCCATCACCATCTTGGTCAAAAAGACTAAAAGCGTCCTTCAATTCGTTAACAAGTTGATCTTGTGGTTTAGAGTTTGACATTTTTTTTGTGTGAGTTTTGACAATCAAAGAACGGTAACTGCCAAGTTTAATCCTTTGAAAGAATATTGCGCATATAGCATAGAGGTAGAAATGGTATGCAAAATAGTGAATGTTGATGGATACTAAGAAAGTAACATGACAGTGGTTACTAATTTTGATTTGATGAGTTGATCTATTCGAAGTTGGAATGTTTAATTTATCAGTGAAGGAGCAATAATGAAGAATCATGAAGTACAATGTGAAATATTAAAAGTTAATCATGCAAGATTACAAAAATGAACCAATTCAAAATGTTCACACTCAAGCATCGTGTGGTTATAGCCATGGTTACATTCATGGTCACTATCACATTGTGTATGTTCCAGTTAGTTGATCATCAACCTGGGTCAAGGTAGTCAAAGTTGGATTGCTGAGCTAATTTTCTACCTTTGATTCAAGTATGAAATTCAAAATATAATTCAGAAAATCCAAATATTATCTGCTAATTTTCTATTTTAATTCCAATTTAAATTAATCTAAATAATTTGTTCAATTTTTTGAGAAATCCACTTCTTTTTCTTATTATTATAATATGAATGCCAATCTAAAAGAAAGAATACACAATAAGTTATTCATCTGGTTGAGGTTTTGATAAATCCAAGCCTGGACATACTATCTGATCCCTTCTCACAATATTCTCTCGTAACATATATTGTACCACATTCATTCTTTGATCTCCCTGGAGAGTAATGATTTTTCCCCTCTCTTCATCATCAACAACTATTGCACTGCATTCAAATAGTGATGAGAGGGTTTTAGTTAAGGTTTTGAGTGGAATGTTTTGTGATAATCCCTCAATGGTGGTAATTTTCTTATTGTTGGACCGGGAAAAGATTCGGACGTGTATTTTGGAAATTTCTGGTTCTTCTTCTTGGAAGGGATCGTTCGATAGGAAATCAGTGTTGCATGGTTTTGACATTTTTTTTAAATTGCAAAATTGAATAGAAATCAACTGCAAAATTGAATTTTTTGGTGCCTTATTATTCAAAAATAAAATATAAATTTAAAAAATTGTCATCATGGTTACATGTATTCGGATGGATTGTTATTCTTCTCGTCTTAACTTTTGGTGTTGAAGGAGTGGAGCATATGAGAGTTTGAAAATGTTGTAATACGATGGATAGATTTTTTAAAATAATAATTGAATCAAGTGTTGTTATGTATTAACATAGATTGTTAATAAGTGCTTATAGATTAATTTAAGAAATGTCATCCTTATTTAGAATAATACAACAATTCAACACGATATGAGTCAATAATGGCGTCTGTGTTTGTACTGGAAGTGGCGTTTCTTGACACAGTTCTTCGTATTGCTATTGAGTAACCAAGTAAAAAATGTCTAGTTTATGGCCTTCATTGGTGTTGCTGGTTATGTGTTTGATTTCTCTCGTTAGTGTTACTACTTTACATGCACAAGTGAACACAAAACCAGTTGACTACTCAATTACCACAATTATTGGTACTTCTGGAGATGGAGCAAAGGCACTCAATGTTGGTATTTATGATGGAAGAGGATTGGTTGCAGATAATAGAAATGGTAACATTTACTATGCAGATGGATTGAATTCTCAAGTAAGATATTTTGACACTAATGGAATATCACATCTCTTTGCTGGTTCTCCTGCCTATCAATATGGATCTCCTTCTGATAGTTTAGGTTTTGCCAATGATTCACTGAGTCTTCCATATGGAGCCGCTTTAAATTCAAAGGGAGATGTTTTCATTGTAGATAGTAGTCAAAATAGAGTGAAGAAGGTATTTTACAATTCAACTATCAATGCATTCAACATGATTACTGTTGCTGGCGGTGGTTCATCATTGGCAAGTGGCATTCCTGCTCTCTCAGCAACATTTACTGCCCCAAGATGTATTGCTGTTTCACCTGATGATGAAGTTTATGTTTGTGATGCTTTTAATTACTTGATCAAAAAGATTGTAAACGATACTATTTACAATGTGATTGGAACTGGCATCAAAGGAAATAGCGTTGATGGAACTCTTGCAAATAATACAAAGATTAGCAGTCCTAGTAGCATTGCTTTCCATCCAATAACTAAAGAACTATTCTATTCTGACCTACTCGCCAATGTCATTCGCTACATTGCTAGAAATGGATCAGTATATACATACGCTTCAATAACTAGTCCTAGGACAATTGTTTTCAATTCAAATGGCGACATGTATGTCAGTATTTCAACAGCCAATCAGATCATCAAAGTTGTGAACGGTATAGCAACTGTGATTGCTAATAGTTTGTCTACAAACGGATTCAGTGGTGATGGTGGTAATGCTATAAGCGCTTCATTGAGTTTTCCATTTGGCTTAGCTATTTATAATAACAGTTTATATATTTCAGATTCTTCGAACTATAGAATTAGAAAAATAGATTTGACCTCTAACATTATTAGCACTGTTGCTGGTGATGGTTCTAAACAATATTCTGCCAGGTATCCTGGTTATATCTTAGACGTTCCACTCGCCAGTCCACTATCAACATTTTACAATTCACAAACAGATGAATTATTAATGGTAGATAATAACAGAGTATTGAGACTCAATTCTTTAACAAACTACAAAAATTCTCTAATTGAAAGTATTGCTGGAAATGGGGTGTTAGCTGTAGATGTTGATGGTAAATTGGGAAATCAAACTTCTCTCAATTCTGCATGTTCAGTCTTCCAGTCTGAAGCAACAGGAGATATTTATATTGGCACAGTAGGATCAGTACTAAAACTATCTAAGAGCAATCAATTGGTTTCAACCATTGCTGGAACAATTTCAAAATACACAGGAGATGGTTCCTCTGCAATTCAAGCCCAATTAAATGGACCCACTGGTGTTGCCATATCACCAAATGGAGAAGTTTACATATCTGATTCAAGTAATGATGTTATTAGAAAGATTGATACAAATGGTGCTATCTCAACTGTTGTTGGATCTAGCTCAGGATTCTTGGATGCATCAGCTCGTAGAGCACAACTTGCAAATCCTATGGGTATTGCTTTTCTGCCTAATGGTGACTTGATTATTTCTGATGCTAAGAATAATAGAATTAGAAAATTCAGTATCAGCTCAGGAAATGTTACAACAATTGCTGGAACTGGTTTAACCACGTACAATGGGGAAGGCCTTGTTGGAGTTGCAACAAATATCAATTACCCTACTGGTATTTGTGTTAACAGTAGTAATTCAGAAATTTTCTTTGCAGGTTTGTTTTACTATTCGATTATTTTAACACTTTTTCACAGATACCTTCAATTACAGAATTAGAAAAATAGATTCGACAGGAACTATAAGAACAGTAGTAGGAACAGGTTCCTCATCATACACTGCAGATGGACAAAATGGAACATCAACTTCTGTTTCAGCTGTTGGCTTACAGATACATCCAATTACAAGAGAATTGTATTATAGTGATGGAGCTTTTATTAGAAGAGTTGATTCTAAAGATGGCAAAATCTATACAGTCATTGGTGGTGGAAATACTTATTCAGCACTCAGTTTAGCCAACTCTACATACTTGGGTATTGTTCGTAATTTTACATTCTCCCCAAATGGAGATATTTATGTGAGCTGTCCTTCTTTTAACGTTATCAAAAAGATGGACTATGGCTCCAACATTGTGTATAATGTGGTTGGAACTGGTAGTACGGTTCTAACTGGAGATGGACCTGCCTTATCAACTTATTTGTCAAATCCTGGTGGATTGGCTGTAAACACTAATGGTGAATTGATTTTTGCAGCATCTTCAGGATTATCAAATTATGATGGAATTAAAAAACTTTCTGGTGGAATGGTAGCAACAATAGCAGGTGGAATTGGAGATGGTGGACTTGCAATCAGAGCAAACATTGGAAAGGTTTCAGCAATATCAGTTACTGACACTGATATTTATCTTTCAGATCAAGGCAATAACAGAATTAGGAAGATTTCATTATCGACTGGTATCATTTCTTCAGTTGTTGGTGCTTTTTACAGTACTGATAATGGTGATAATTTGGCTAATCAAACCAACATTAATTTAGTCAATGATGTGAGAATTAGTACTGGTGAAATAGTATTCACTGATTCTGGACATAATAAGATCAGAAAGACAGATCTGTCCGGAAGAGGTAAAGTGATTACAATTGCAGGAAATGGAAGCAGTCAAGCAATAGTTTCAGAAAACGTATTGGCAAGTGAAGCGTATTTGAATAATCCTGGATCAATTGGTTATTTATCAACTGGTGAACTGATTATTACCGATACTGGAAATAATGTTATTAGAAAGGTTGGTTTGAATGGAAATATTTCATTGATTGCAGGTCAATATTTCCAAAGTGGATTCAATGGAGATTCATCAAATGCCAAGAGTTCATTGTTGAGCAATCCAAAGGGTCTTTCAATTTTGAACGATGGAAGAATTGTATTTGTTGATAGTGGCAATTTCAGAGTTCGAATGCTCACACCATATTGTCCACAAGGATACTACTTGACCCAAAACTCCAATGGTCTTGTTTGTAACTTTCTAACCTGTTTTGGAATTGCAAGCAATGATTCGAAAGTTTGCTCAGGAAATGGCGTTTGCCAATCGTTAGACTCGTGTTTATGTTCAAATGGATATAGTGGTGTCAATTGTAACCTTGCACCTTGTTTTGGAATTGCCTCTAATATTCCACAAGTATGTTCTGGAAGGGGAGTTTGTCAATCATTGAATAATTGTTCATGTTCAATGGGTTACTATGGTGTGAATTGCGAATTAAAAGCAGATAACCCTACGATTAATGTGACAACATGCTATGGAATTGATTTCAATAATTCAAACGTTTGTTCAGGAAGAGGAATTTGCCAATCATTGAATAATTGTTCGTGTTTCACAGGATATTCGGGTTTGAATTGTTCTGGCGTGGTTTCAGATAACTCCAATACGTCTCCAAATTCATCAAATTTGACAACTTGTTTTGGCATTGCATTCAATGATTCTACTGTTTGTTCAGGAAGGGGAATTTGCCAATTATTGAATAACTGTTCGTGTTTTTCTGGTTATTCAGGATTAAATTGCTCCAAAGATAGTACAAAGAATGATGATAATTCAAATGCAGATTACTGCACTCTGTATCCAAACTCGTATGTTTGCTCTCCTCTCTCATCCTTTAACACAACCGAAACTCAGATTACCAAAGTTTCAAATATTACTCAATTAGATTCAAAGACCATCCAATTTGCCTCAACTTCAACAATTTCCATTTCTTTGCCATCAATCATTTCACAATATCTTCAAAATACTGACACATCACTCAAGAATGATTCAGTTCAAGTTGTCTCCTCAATTGCCGAAAGTAAGAATTCAAATAGTGATGCAGCTGTCATTTCATCCATTGTTTCTTTGGTTTTATTGAAATCAAGTTCAAGTGAAAAGATTACAGTTCAAAATCTTGAACAACCAATTTCACTATCGTTTGAGAATGTTACTCTAACAGTTTCAAGTATTGATACTTTGAATATTTCATGTGTTTATTATGAGGAGAATTCTAAAGAATGGAAATCAGACGGAATGGAAACTGAGATTAAAAATTTAGAAATTCACAACCTTGCAGATGGAAATATCACATTAACACTCTCCATCCTATGTAACACCAATCACTTGACTTCATTTTCTGTAATTGACCAAAATTACAAGAAGGCAGCCACCAAACCAACACCTCAACCTGCTCAATCAAATCAACCAACCAAGGATGCTGAAATACTTCAAGATAATACTGTTTTAATTGGAGCTATTGTAGGCGCAGTTGGAGGAGTATGTGTAATTGCAGTTGTCATCTCAATAATTATTATTGTTGTTTGTTTATTAAGAAAGAGGAAGAAAGAGGAAATAAATTAAAACGAATATTTTCATCTAACAGACTCCACAACAACTCATCCCTTAAAAATTCCTGCAAAAAAATACCTTTCTCTCCCACCAAAAAAAATGCAAATCTACAACTGCACAACTTCTCATACTGATGATTCACTATTATTACAAATGCACGATGATCAAGATCGGCCTAATACTGTGCTAATGTTATGTGATATACAACCTCATGATAGAGAACATTTACTTCATAAAGAATTAACCCTCAAATTTAAACAAGCCTCCGATCGTGTTATTTTGATTACTAATTCTGTGGAAAGATTTAAAAAACATAGAAAGATTGATGAGAGATTGGTTAGGGACTTGGAATTTGCTTTTAGAGTGGTACAAATTGAAGGAACAGCACTAAGAAAATTGAGAAATCAAAATAGAAGAGTGGCACTAGCAGCTGTTCAGCAAAATGGAAATGCCTATTCCTATATTAAAGGTCCTTTTCAGAGGGATTTGGAATGTGTGATGAGTGCTGCTTTAACATGTGGTAATAATATTGCCATGAGAATATTGAATCAGGATACATTATCAGATGAAGAAAGAATGGGAGTGATGAAACGATTATTAGATAATAGTAGAGTGAATGTAGTTAGGCTATTTCGATGCATGCCCTCTAGTTGCTTTACAAGCTTGAATTTTTGCATAGAATTGCTTCCTAAAGTTAAGAATCATTTGTATGATGTAATGTTTGCTTCATTTTGCAGTGATAGAGACGCCTTATTACAACTATTAAGAAATTGTCAGACATTTGATCATGGATTTCCAAATTTTGTGGGTAAAGGGTTATGGGATAAAGAATTGGTTTTAGAGATGGTATCTAGGGACGGTATTTCAATTGAACATATACCACGTAACTTACAAGCTGACAGGGATATTATTCTGACAGCTGTGAAAAACGACGGAAGAGCATTGATGTTTGCACATCCTCCACATAATTCTGACTTTGAAATCGTTACAGAAGCTGTCAAGAGTAATGCAAGAGGGTTTTTTTATGTTGATAATGAATTAAAGTCATCCAAGAAGTTTATTGATATGTGTATGAGAGAAAATCAAGAAGGATTTAGTTATTTGAGACAATACGATCATGAGGTAGAGAGCGGTTTAAGAAAGTTTGGTTACTAATTGCCCACAGTATGAGGTTGGAGGAATGTTTCTGACATTTATTTTGTTTTATGGATTCATTTCTACTAGTGATTAAAAACTGAATTTTTCAATTACTTCCACATGAGATGTACACTATCCAATTTCCATTTTTTAAATCAAGCAAAACGTTCATCCATATTAAGGCTGCTGATAAAACCTTTATGGTTTTCATACAGAGATCGTATCGCGTGAAGGAAACGATGTTGTAAGTAGAAAATTCAAGACGAATGGTTAAGATTAATTTCCAAAAACGAAAGAAAATGTTCCCAAACAAAAGAAAAATCAACTGTTGTCAAGAATCATGAAACAATTCATTTACATCAACTAGTGTAGAATATTTCATTTATTTGGCCGATTAACTCTCCTTTTAGAATGCGTACTATTTCCATTCTGAGTTTTAAAAGTCAAGACATTTCATGTTTTTTAAAGCAACCTAAACTCTTCGAAAAAAGCGATCTGTAGTAATGAACTAGACATAATTCAGAGATTGGTTGCAGTTTCGAATACTCTGGTCCAATAAACAAACATCAAAAAAACAATGAGACAGCAAACAGAGAACTCCAAGAAAAAGTACAGCAAATTTTCAATTATTGAGTTTGCTTCATCAACTAGCTCGCTAAAGAAGGAGAATCATAAAGTTTCGAATACAAATTCATCCACATTAGAACACTTGCCAAAGAAGAGAGGAAGACCAACAAAGAATACAACCACCAAATCGAACAAAACATGCATGTTCATAAAATCAACTGAAACAATACATGCGTATCATCTTCCAAGATACCATCCATACATGCGTGTAAATACGAAACTGAACCAAACTAATTCTTCACTTGTTAATAATGTAAATTGTAAAGATTCATCCTCTTGCTCTTCAAGATCATCCTCACCACCTACAACACATTTAAATTCTCATACAACAAACACTAATTGTAACTCTGTAATTTATAAGCAAAGAATTGTAAGAACTTCAATCTCCATCAGAGAATTGTTAAATTAAGGATTTTCCATAAGAAATAAACTAATCATTAAGATCTACTGAATTTTACCACCACATAGTATCTCTGTTGAAGTAAATCTCGTGAAGTCTATTGAGATTTCGTTTAGTTTCGTTTGATAACAAATGAAAAGATCTCTAAAAAACTACAAATGTTATTTCTGTCATTAGAGAGTATTTCAAATTTGAGATATTTAAGCTCTCGGGAGATTGAAATTTGTTTTTTGAAAATATACACCCTAACATAGTTAGTTCACCTATCGGTTTTGGAATTAACCTTAAACCAGACGAATCATAGAAAGATTGTTGAGATTGGTATGATTTGGTGCCCTGTTGGACTTCCAAGAGATGTCATCCTTACATCTAAAGCATCAGAGAAAATTGAATCTTATGGAAGAAACCAAACTAAACAAACAACAAATTAACAAGTCCTCCTTTGTAAATACTCAATATTATCACTTGACAACAACGCATGTTGATAATACTAAACTTGTTGACACCTGTGTTATTCCTTTGTAATACAACCGAAAACTAAAACAAACGAAACATTACAGGACTTGAACCTGAAAGAGAATTATTGAACTAATAAACACTTGTGCACTAAACAGGCAACGTAGCAGTACCTTTTACTTTCCATTTCCAATCTAGCGTACCATTTCCTTTTTAATTATTATAGATTTCTGACATTATTAAAATTCAAAAGTGGATCTTCTCTCCCAAGATTTAATTTCACGTCATCTCAACAATTTTATTCTTGGTAATGGTAATGTCTATAAATTTGAGATCAAAACCTGTCATCTGTTTCGAATAAAATTAACAACTTTCATTATAAAATAGAGATTATGCGCTTATTTTAAAGTCTCGAAAAGAAGAAACTGGATGTATAAAACAAGCAACAATAGTAACAAAGGCTCAATGAACCAGAGATTGTGAAGGTTTCGTATATTTAATCGAGTCAGTCTTCACGCATTTCAACAAACAAACATCAAAAAAAACATCATAGAAATATCAGAAAATGTACAGCAAATTTTCCATTGTTGAGTTTACATCCCAAACTTTGTTAACGAAGCAGAAAGAGGAAATGAACAAAGTTTCGAATATGAATTCATCTACTTTAGAACACATGCCAAAGAAGAGAGGAAGACCAGCAAAGAATACAACAACCAACAACAAGTCGAACAATACATGTATGTTCATAAAATCGACAGAAAGCTTTCAAGCATTGAGCTTTCCTTCAAGATATCATCCCTACATACATGTAAATACGAAACTGAGTCAAACCACCACATCCTCACCTCTTGTAAATAATGTAAATTGCAAAGATTCATCATCTTCCTCTTCCTCACCGCCTACAACACATGCCAACACACTTACAAATGGTAACTCTGTAAATTTTAAGCAAAGAATTGTTAGAACTTCAATATCTATCAGAGAATTGTTAAATTAATAAATTTGCAGTTTTTAAAAATTGAGGTGATGAATCTGAGTCTTGAAACAATAGAAATATAATATAAAAAATGAGTTTGAATCAATTTTATATAAATTTATATCATATTCTATTATTTTACAATAGATTAAGATTTAAATGTTGTTATTAAGGTTGAAAACATACATCGACTTGACAGCTTTTTACTATTCAAAATTTCAACAATTTACTTGAAAAGCTAATTTTGCAATTCAAAAAAAAATGCAACAAGATGAAGAGAGAAATTTCTTTTCCTTGCTGAGCAATAATTCGGAAGAAGAATGGATGAATCATCCTCTCCTATTAATTTTCCTCATGATGAGTTTAATATTCGCCTTGTTCATATTTAATTACAAGAAGAAGAAAACAATGAATAACACCATGATACAACAAATTGAAACTCTTGATTATTCATCAGTTGAAGAACAAATCAATGATGAAGATGATGAAGAATTAATCAATGATGAAGACGATGAAGTAGAACAAGAACTTTCGAAAGATGAAGAATTACTTGCAAAAGTATCATCAACACAATTTGCAAAGGAAGAAGACACTTTAAATTATTCCATTTCGGAATCATCATCAGATGAAGAAATTGCACAAGAAGAACAACCGACAATAACAGAATTCAAGCAGGAATCAACCACAAGAAGAACCTCAAGGAATAGTACTAATACTGATGAAGAAGCTCATGCAATTTCCTCTTCAACAACAACAAACATTGAAGCAGCAATTAATCATAATAGATTGTTATTGCAACAATTGCAAAATTCATCCTCATCCTCTCATCAACACGTTTCAGCAACCTCATCTCCTCAGAAACAACAGCAGGGACATTTGCTTTCCACTCATTCCTTCCTTATGGTATGCTCAAAATGCAATAATCTCTTTGCTACCTTTATTCCACCAAAACAGGATTCAACATTGAAGGAGCCAGTCTTTCCTGAACGATTTAAAACACATCCATTCACATTTGGAGTTCTTTTAGGAGATAATAAGAGAAGAAATGTTGCATTTACACCTAGGTTTTCTGAGGAAGATGGAGAACAATTGTTTATTCCAACATTGTGTCAACCTGATTCGAAATATTTGGAAGAGGAATTTGATTGTAGGAAAATTCAAGAATCAGACCTTGCAGAAATGAAAGATAAATGTAAAATGGCTAGGGATATGGGAAAACTATTGAGATTATTTTGTAAGAAGTGTGGAACTAAGGTTGGCTCAATTTTAAAAGAACCACTCCAATTGTCAGTTACTGAAGATATCAAATTACCTTTTAATACTTTTATGGATCAAGAGGATTGTTCCATAGTCGAGAAATGTCACTGCAACCATTCAGACTCAGTCGATATGAATACGTATATTAACAGTGAAAATATTGTCAATGTTTCAGATTCTTCAACATTTAGAAAAGTTTCTTTGGGTGAATGGAAGTATAGCTCATTAGCTAGTATGCTTTTTGATATGCCAGACGTTCCACCAAAGAATTCATCAACTCACCATAACCGAAATAGGAATTACCACAATAATAATAGCAATAACAATGGAAGAGGAAGGTTCCCACAAAGAAAGTTCAATAATAATCAACCACACAGAAGAAACAATCAAAGACCAAAATCATCCAATCCACAGCAACAACAACAACAGAAACAGCAATCCTCTCAGAAAGTTCAATCACCACCACAACGAACACAAGAATCAACAACAACAAACAAAGAAGGTGGTGGCAAATCAAAGAAGAAGCGATCCCAAAAGAGAAAGAAAAAGAACAACTCCAATGAACCAGAAAATAAGAAGATTAAAGTTGAAGCATCAACCACTACCACTCCTTCAAATTCTCAAAATTAAAGATTTCACATATTTGTGGAATAATTTTTCACTTTTAATTACAAAAAAAAATGTTTTCAAATCTACCACCAGAGATTTTGTACCAAATATTCGCGTACTATGTCAATCCGTATAATTTGATTGACAATTTGATGGTCTGGCGACAATTAAACATGTCAACCTATTCGATGCTCGAGACGAGTTCTACCTTGTCACTATTATTGAACATGTCTATTCGTGATCCATTGGTATTGCAGGCTCCGAGCAGAACTAAATATTATGAACCGTATGGTTTTGTTTTGGATGCTGATAATTTAGATGATGATGATGATGATGAGGATGAAAAACTTGCATTGAAGAATGGTAATACGGAAGGAGTTGAAAATAATGCTCGTAAAGAAGAAGAAGAAAATAATGAAGATGATGATGATGAGGAAGATGAAGAAGGAGAACAGAAATTATTTTACAATAGTCATTGTTTTATTGATCAATTGCTTTTACGTTCTTTACAAAATCAATTTATTGGAAGAATGGGAAATAGAGATAAACATCATGAATGGAAGTACAAGACAAGGAATGGAGAGTTGTGTGATCCAAGTGAATATGATTGTTTCAAAGATGGCCCACAATTTCATGATAAGTTTGAGGAATGGATTGATGCCTACTCTGAGAAGAAGAGTTGGATTTTGCAATTATTGTTGGAAATTAGTCTTGGAAGGGAAATGATTGAGTATTTGGGGATGAGGAATGTTGGATTTTGCATTGTGCAATATTTTCACAAATTGTTCGAACCTGCCATTCGAACTGTTGAAAATTGGAAGGAAAATCCAAAGTCAATTTTGGAATTTTCTGATATTTTCAATAGCAATTTATATGAATTGTTAGAGATGGCCATGAAGAAGGAAACAATTCTCAAGGATAACATGTCAGATTTCTGGTTTCAAATGGAAACAATTTCAAATTCAATTCCTAGACAAGTTATTTTGTTTATTGCTGAAAACTTTTCACATCTGAATATTCGCTTAGGCGAGGGAGAGGAAATGACATGCTCTGTGTTTATATTCCAAGAACTGAGAAAGTTTGGTATTTGTGTGGAGAAGCTCCAATTCTTGGATAAACGATCTAAATTTGGAAACTTTGAAAGAACTAGCTTTCTCAACTCGGTCATACCAGAAATTTCCGATGGGTTTTACTTGCAACACTTTGCTGTATGGATTAAGAGCATTCCTCTATTAGAATGGTGTTTGGATGTAGATTCAACCCAAATGAATCAAACATTGGCCGAATGTTTACAAAAACCAAACCAATCAATTCTAAATGTGAAAATGAATTCCTATGCCAAAACCTATCTTGTTGACAAGCTACCATTTACTATTCTACACTATGCTGTATCGATGTGCAATGTTGAAATGGTTGAATTGTTGACCAACAAATATTTGGCAAATCCAGTGTTTGAAACTACATATCATGCAGTGAGTCCTCTCTCTTTAGCTATAAGAAATAGTAAGAATGTTGGAAAGGGAAGAAACAATGAAGAGGATGAAATTATGAAAATATTTTCCAAGCATTATCAAAGTGAAATTGAAAAACAAGGCACCAGTTCATCTGTGGGAAGTGAATCCAAAACTTTCGAAACTGATGGAAGAACGTATGAGGAAGATAATAGTGACCTAGATGAAGAATACTATTCAGATTATTCTTATGATATTCCTCCCCATCAAAATGTTGTTGTGGAACAATGGAATACTAAAATTTACGATACTCTTGGAGTCACTGACTTTAGTGACGATGAGTACGAGGAGGGATTAGATTTCAAGCAATTAGGCCACATTTTTAAAAACTTGGAAAATGAAGCAAATAATCCCCTCAAAAGAAAGAGATTTGATCCATTGGCATTCGAAGATTATTCACAAAATTTCATTGAAAATAGATTGAAAAATACGATTGCACCTTTTGAATCCAATACATGGGATTACGACCTCAAGCAGGAGTTTGAAGGAGAGTTGACAGAAAATATTCCAGCCATTAAAATTCTGCAAGAGAAGGTGTAAAAAGAGAAAATGA
>NW_003163266.1:195099-197189 GCF_000004985.1 Naegleria gruberi
TTGATAACATTTCTTCATGCTCATCTGACAGTATGGTTTCGAATGCTTGCCAACTTAAAATGATTCTGAAATCAAATGAGGAAACAATTTTCGCCGATAATACCTGCATCTCTTGCAAGACCCTTGCCGATTACAAAGAAATGAATCCTGAATTGATTTGCACAACTGGAGATGGTTTTCCAACCATTATAGAATCACACCAATCTTACGATTATGAAATTAAATTCACAGAGAGCAGAGAAGAAGCAATTCATTGGATGAATGGCAAGTTATTCAATTAAGGACTTTATTAATCTGCAAATCCAGAACCTCCATGGCTTGAGGAGCCACCTCCACCACCACCACCTCCTCCTCCAAAATCATTCGAAGTGGTATAATTGGTATCATTGAAAGAGGAATAATTACCACCACTCCCATCACCACCATTTCCTCCACCACCTCCACCTTTTCTATTCCTCAAAACACAAAATAATATCAGACCTGTAAGGAGGAAAGTTCCACCAATTACACTAAGGATAATGGCTGCATTGATGGCACTTTGGTCAATTAGGCATTTATCGTATTGGTTGGAATTGGTACGAAAGGTTACGGATGGGGTGTATTGAGAAATGAGATTTGATTTCTGATAGAAAATGGAATATTGTTGATTGGAATTGAGTGTGAGAATTCCATTGCTGTCAGGAGTTGGGGGATTTGAGAAATCAATAGTGGAATCAAAGATGAATGTGGAATTTAGATTTAAAATCTTGTAATTATCCTTGTAATAATACGAAACTTGATAAGCCTTTTGACTTTCAGTTTGGAAGAAACTGTTCGATCCAGAAATAGTATACGAAAGTTTAAAGGATAGTACAGTTATTCCATTTTCAGGAGTTGACGGCTCCAAATACAGTACTACATATGGACTTTCACTAATTTTCTGATACTCACTTCTAATGTTATATCCATTATCCGAAACTAAAGTCACAGAACGATCATATGCATTGGAAGCGAGTGGAGGTAATGCTCTTCCAATTCTAGAAAAGGTTCCATTAAATTCATATTGAAAATATTCAACAATTTTCAATGAACAATCTCCGTTTCGAATATAAATTTCAGAAGAAAGTGATTGTAGTGAGTAGGATTTGGCAGTTGAAGAATTGGTCATGGCTGCTAGCAGCAGTAAAGCTATTAGAAATGCAGACAACAGGACGAAGATTCGCATTCTAATATTTTTTTTAATGTGTGTGAAAATTGATGTAAATTAGAAAGCTAATATTTGCGCGAGAAATAATTGCATTCGCCATTTTGAGAAAGCATGTTACCTGATTTTGATTATAATAACGAACTTTTCATTACATAAATTTTGTTGTTCTATCTACAAACAATGTTGTAAATAAAGATGAAGAACTGAGGTGGTGCCCTATTAAAAAAAAAATAATAATTATTTTGAAGGGATATTACAAGACGTTGGGAGTTTTCCAACAGAAATTAACAATTCATGACATTGAGTGAAATTGCAGATTTAACAAGTCAAATAGTGGTTAGAACCTGCACCGATTCTTCGGAAGAATTGTTGAATATTTTGATGAATGGTTGGAATGTATTTATTGTTGTATTTATGGATCGGTGTAATGGAACACATTCATTTAGTAATTTCTTTCAATTCATTAAGGTGCAACACTTGAACGTCATACGTATTACTCAATGTGTGAACACCATAATCATTTGAAAGAAGCTTTACATTATTATTAATGCAAACGTTTTCTTTGAGATATTTGGCTGTCAAAATAATTTCCTCATCCCATGTAATATCTCCAACCAACATGCTCCTAATATATTTCTGAACATCTTCTACAGGTTCATTATGTCTCAATGAACCTAATGAATCAGTAATTTGTTGTAGAGCTACTATTTTTTTCCTCAAAGCATTATCATTCTTCAAGCCATCCAATTCTATAAGAACTCTCCTGGGGAAACAAACTAACTCACCTAATAATTCAATGTAATCAAATACCTTTTGAGTTTCATCAATTTTCATGGTTATCAAAATATTGGTGTCAAACACCCAAATGCCAGTTATTGGTTTAACTAAATGATGAACAGTGCTG
>NW_003163266.1:197239-236925 GCF_000004985.1 Naegleria gruberi
AGCGTAAGTTTGGATTCACTTTGTTGACATTAAGATGTTAATTTTCGAAAATTCAGATGGTGAAATTGTTGAGTGCTACTCTTTAGAACCATTCATTGAGGGAGAATATCAAAAATATTTTAGTAATAGTGGAGAAGTGCCATGTATTGCGGCAGCCATCCAGTCTCCAGAAGTAATGGCATTATTCCAGACCTCCCAAACGTTCTCCCATTGGACATATGAAATAACCAAACAAAATTTAATAGTTACAGATATTCAGGGTGTGAAATATAGAATGACAGATCCAGCAATTTCCTCAGTAGGTCAATTATATGGAGAAACAGACACTGGTGAGGAAGGATTTAAAGACTTTTTTGAAGCTCACTATTGTAATGAACTTTGTTTAAAACTTGGATTGAAACATCCAAACGGTGATTTGTACATGGAACATCCATCTCTTCCAAAAACAATTTCAAACACAATTGACCATGTAGACTTCTGTTCAGGATACTGTTGTGGAAACTATATTGAATACAAGATTGGTGAGAAAACACCAGATGGCACGCTTTTTTGCAACAAATGTAACCAGCGTAATAGTATAACTGAAAAGAAAGTTTGTAAAAAGAAAGGATGTTCCCTTAAATTTGAAATTGAAAGATGGTATTGGGTATCAACTGGAAAACATCCACCAACCAAATGTCATCTACACAGAGGAACTATAGCATCTGAATTAAGGGATTGGAAGAAAAACAAAACCCTACCAAATGGAGCTCTCTTCACTCAAGAAGAAATGCAAAATCAATTAGATAAGGATCCAGATTTGAAAAAGCAATTTGAGAAGAGTATCATCCAAGAAAAGAAACCAGATTTATTTAATACTGTTGTTATTTCAAATCTCCCTGCTAGAACAAATTCCATGGATATCTTTAATATGCTTCCCCCTTTCTTCACTAATAGAAATCAGAAAGTGAAAGTCACTGAACTTGAAGTGCCTTCAACCTTCAGCATTGAGTTTGAGAATGAACCAATTGCGTTAGAGGCATATCAAATTCTTGGATCATACATCCATAGAAGAAGATTAATTGTTTGTAGACCTCTACAACACAAACATGAATCAGTGAAACTGGATAAAAGCTCCATCAATATTCAGTTGTCAAAGTATCCAAATGTTAAATGCAGTGATATTTTACAATATTTCAAGGATTCGAATTACAAAATTCAAGACAAGTACTATGAGGAAAACAAGTTTGCAAATTTCACATTCTCTGATCCCTCAATAGCACCAACCTTGGTCTCAAAAGGTTTATCTATTGATGGCACACTTGTTAAAGTTGTTTATAAGAAGGAGAAGCCAATTACTAAACAAGATGTACCACTAAAGAATTTTAAGGAAAAGAAAATAGAAATTGATGAAAACGTTGACAAGACATCTGTACACATCAAATGGAGACCTAAAAATCCATCCGAATCTGTTCAGTTGCAAGAGATTGATCTTTTAAAACTTTTGAACCAATCTGACATTTTTAAGAAGAAATTCAATTCTGCTAAATCATTTATGCAAATTACTTTCAAATCAGAACAATCTGCAGCATTATTGATTAAAAATGGTTTAAAGTTGCCAAACTTCAAGTTTACAATCAATTTCAAGAAGATACAAGAAAATGAAAGGAGCAATGATTGTAATGAAAAACGAGTACAAAGTGAGGCCAAATCCAAAAAAGAAAAGCAATATCCAAAGGTTGTGGCAAACTCGCTTACTCCAACATCTGATTCAACTACCAAAAATCTTAAAAGCAATATTTCAACATCTAACAATCAATCACCCAAGCAACAAAATATTTCTAAAATGCAAAATTTGATGTTTGTTTTTGATATTAACACACTTTTGAAAATTGGTAATTTACGTAATTTACTAGGACAATTTCTAGAAAACCACATCCAGTTTTGTGTTCCAGATATTAAATTGGACGAAATGAACGAAGACACGTTTGCGGTTCAAAATTTAGTAGATGAATTCAAAGAAATCAATGTACAAGTTCCTGATGAATCAAATAATCTCACTTTAAGAACTCTTAAAGTAACCAAAAAGGTGTCTGACAATTATCCAAATAGGAATGTTATGCTTGTGACAGATGATAAAGAATTGAAAGCTAACGCAGATAAATTCAGATTGAATGTTATCAATAGCTCAGCAATGAATCAATTAATTAGACAGTCAAGCGTAAATAATTCAGTACCAAAGCCAATACCATCAATTTCCAATCCATCACAAAAATCTACAACTATTCCAACAACTAATACTGTTGAAACAATTATCATAGAACCATCTAATCAAAGAACAACCAACACACCTGTACCTGTTCCTGTTTTGCAAAGTATGACCAAACTGATTAGTCATGGAAAGAGAAAATGAATCTAAATCAAAAAATAGACTATTATTAAATAATTTTTATTTTTGGATAATTATTGGATGAGAACAAATGTTTGTTACAAACAATACCCTATTGATCGTCCACTGCGAAAGCTTTATGAATGGCAACTATTCATGAGTACTCTAATGGAGAGAAATGATAGCTTGTTTTTCCACATGTTGAGCACTTGAAGACATTCTCAAATTATCTAAACTCATTCTCAATGCAGAATCTCCTCCTCTAAAAACCTCCAAAGTTCCCTCCCTTAAATCATCTTCCTTATTTGGTTCGTGAATGTATGTTTTCATTTGACCTTTTCCTTTCACTTCGACATATCGTTCTTGGAATTCGTGTTTATCTTTGAGTCGTTGATAGCATGTTTCGGTTACTTGAATGAATCCTGCAGGGCATGTACTTTCCATTCTTGAAGCAGTCTTTGATAATGTTATTTAAATTGTAAAGTGTGAAAAATAAACTTACATTCACAGCATCAGACCAGACATCGTAGGCATATTTCAATACTCCACAAACTCCTGCAACTATTGGTCCAGAGTTAATGCCAACTCTTATTCCAATATTCAATCCATGATCCTCACAAAACAATTGAACTACTTCTGACAACTTGACAGCAAATGTGAAAGTTCTTTCCACATGATGAGCTTCATTCATACCATCAGGTTTCAATCCAGCAGTACAGAAATACTTGGATCCAATTGTCTTTATCTTTTCCAAATTGAAATTGATGGTCAAGTCATCAAATTCATGAATAATTTCATTCAAAGTTTGAACCAAATCAAAAGCAGATAAATTCAAATCCAATAATCCAACAATATCACTAAACAAAATGGTTACATCATCGAACTTGTCAGCAATCAGAGTTTCTCCTGCAATCAGACGTTGAGCTACACTCTCTGGCATGATATTCATCAAGAGAGATTCGCTTTTTTTCTTTTCCTCAGCTAGTTCCTTAACTTGTACTTTGTGTTCTGAAATATCACGCATGAAACATGAAATGATGTTTCGTCCTTCTAGTGCCGAAACTGAAATTCTCAATTCAACTGGGAATGATGAAGAATTCTTTCTTAAACCATTTAGTTCAAGAGTTTCAGAATAGCTTGTGGCAGAAACTCCCATTTTGGAAATGACTGGTTCTAGATTGGCAGCTGATTCCTTGTCAAATAATTTGTGGAGTGGAAATCCAATAATTTGATCTCCTCTGAATCCAAATAACTTTTCAGAAGCATTGTTGAAAATGTCAATTGTGCCACTTGATGAGCAAATGACAGCACTCGTTAAGGCAGCTTCTAGAATGGCTCTTTCTTTTGTCGTTTTGAATTTGTTTTTCGATCTGGACTTTCCATTAGATAAGAGATGGAAGAAGATATAGTTTCGAATATCGTCATTGGTATCCAATATTTCCCATGGAATGTAATTGAACAATTTTCTGAGAACATAATTTTCATTCTCAATGGTAGAGGTATACGTGTAGGTAATCCATGTCAGAAATAGCAATAATGGACAACCTAGGACAGCTGACAGTATTGTCATCAATGGTTGTTCTTGGAAAAAGTTGTAATAACAGAGTTTGTTTAAGGTTTCCAAATTGGTGAGTAGTACTATGGAATGATCAAAGAGAAATTCTGCCAATTCATTGATTTGTTTCATTTCTAGAGAGATAGTTTCGTTTGAGATTAGTAATTGATTGAAATTCAAAATGCTAGTTCTGAACTGCCCTATTTGGGTATCCAAAGATTGACAATCAAAATGAGAACAATTAGTTGGCAATGTCAATAATAAATTGTCGATATTCGGATTGAATCCACTCAAACTAAAGTAATCATCAATTTGAGAACCATATCTCAACATATTCCAGTTTCTGTCAAATAAACTCATATCTGCCAATAATCTGTCATGAAATTTAACTCTCTTCTCATAATCTGCAATTGAAGCTACTTGAAGAAGATCATATCTTAAACTCTGAGATATATGCATTGATTGTGCTGTAGATTCCAACTTGTAAAGTCCATGTTCCAATATTTTCAATTTTCTGAAAATATCAGCAACGATCAAAGACATGGTTGCTGTGGCCACAATGAAGGACAAACAAACAACAATTACCAAAAAACTATTGGATGAGATACTATCCTTTGTGGAGTCTACATTCGTACCATCCTTATCAATCAATCTCTCCATTCCAATAATGACCTTCTTGGATTCGTCTTTTGGAATTTTCTTAAACAAGTTTAGGATTTGTTTTCTCTGGTGAAGGAATTTAAAACTACAAAAACCATTGAAAATCAAATATAGAAAGAAAATTAATCCAATAAATGATGATAAGGCAATGTAAGCATATGAATAGTTCCTTAATTCGCCTTGTTGGAATTGAAGAGTTTTTTGGAAGAAATCTAACATTCCATCTGAGAATGCTACTCGATTCATTTCAATGAAATTCAATAATTCTTGACTGATCTTCAAGTTGGATGTGTTTGTGGAAATAATTGTTTCAGATAGAACTCGTTTCGTCTTTTTCACAAACCATGAAGTTGAGGAATTTTTGTAAACTTGATTATCAAGAAGGAGAGTCTTGTCTTGTTTAGTATACAATAAGGAAACCAATTCATTGAATGAGAAGGAATCGAATAGAGTTTCGAACGAGTCAATCTTTGCAAGGTCGTTTTCCAGAACGTTCTGAAATGATTTTCTATACTCTAAAGATGAGCTATAATTCAAAGTTGACATTGCTCCAATATTTCCATTCACATTCGAAACTCCACAAAGTGTAGAAGTCGGAATTGAACTCAACATGGCAGATTTCAACAAAATATCGAATACACTATCATTCTGTGTAAATGAAAGTCCAACAATTAACAAAATTGCAATCAACACAATCGAAACCAAACCAGAGCTCACAATAAAATAAAACGTCGTTCTATTCTCATCCTTCTTATGAAGTGCCGAGCTGAAAACTTCTTGTTGCTTATCAGCTTGATCCATCAACTCTTCTGGTTGTTGTTCACTTACAGAGATGGAATCAAAGGCCTCATCATTGACATTCTCACTGAACATGTCGACTCTCATGCCGTTGTTGTTATTGCTGCTACTACTTGTGTAGCTCTTTGTTATGATGAGTTCTCCGTGTGTTTTATCTGATCTTTCATTATCTGAGTTGTTGTTATTGGATGAAGAATGTTGTGAGGATGGTTTGAATTTGAATTCTTCCTGATATTGAGCGAACATTTTCTGAATGGCATGATCTTCCTCATTGTCTATAAGGAGATTGTGGAAAGCTAGGTCGCATTCATTGGATAATCTTTGAATTTGTTGAACAATAGTGTCAACAGCAACAGAGGCCAATAAATTCTTCCAAAATTGGACAATTAGTAATCTAAGCATTTTGATTCTACGCTTCGTTCCCTCCATAATGATATCAGAGGCTCCCGAAGATGAAGTTCTCCCTTCAGATAAATTCTTTTCCAACTCTTTTGTTCGAATATAGAGAGAATATTGAATGAAAATGTTGGCTCTCTTTTTCTCTGCCTTCTTAATCACTATTAAGGCAAGAAAGAAGTTTGGTATTTCCTTGTAGAACATGGAAATGAGAATTAAACTCTGAGCATCATGGACTTCTGATTTGTGAACGATTCTAATGGCATCATTTGCTAATTTCTTATCCTCATCCGATCCTTTCAATGAAAATTTAATAAAAGTTGACAAGTAAGGCAACTCTCTCTGTGTTAACAGGACATCAGATCCACAATTTACAATTGCCTTAGCGAGATGCGACCCCCTCCTCTTCACAGACTTGGAATAGAATTCCAATATCAGAAATCCAATCACGAAAAAGATGATTCCCAAAACAAGAGGTGAAAAAGTCAATCCCAATCCAAATTCCCACATGTCATCCACGTTGATGAGAGTACTCACGAGTGAGGCAATTCCTACTCCAACTCGAGCAAATCCAATTCCACCATAAACTGCATTGGCTTTCCTCCTCAAGAATGGTAAATCGACAAACATCAAGACAATAAATCCAATAGAAAGAACAATATAATAGACAGGTCTCAGGAAATTGACTATATGAGGAGTCACTCCTGCCACAATCAAGTACAATTGATTCGTTCCAATCAGATAGCTCATCACGAATGGATTCTCCAAAACAAATTTGGCCTTACTCGCCACCATCGTATCACAAAATATCATGACCGCGCTCATAGTGATCAGAATTTGAATGATACAGAACAGTAAACTGATACTAGCCAATATACCATTCATCGTGCCCCAGCATTCCACATTTCTGAAATTCCTCAATGCAAATGAAGGTGGAGCTCCCTGAACAATAGAAACCTTACTAGTAAAATCACAATCAAAGAAACCTTGCATGAGACCATAGGTTATTGGCAGAGAGAGGAAGGTCATTAGGAAGAAGACAAATCTACCTCCAGTTCTGATCTTTTTCCAATAAGAGCTACCCAGAATGATGGATCGGTAGGTAATGTAAATAATCAGAAAGCAAATTGACTGCATCACAAAGACAATCACTGCCAATGCAATAAATCCTTCATAGGGCAAGTATTGAAATCCCAATGTTCTTGGTATGAGTAATATGTTATAAATGTATCTGCCATATTCACCCCAATTATAATCGATGGCCACTCCTAGTGAAAGCGTCTGATAGGCAATCAGCATGTGTATCGAGAGACACATGAGTGGATGCAATGGTTTTTCCAATTTGAGTGATTGAACAAACATGAATAGTTTCCTAGTGATGGCTCCTTGATTGTCTGTTTGTGAAGGTTGTGAATTCACACCAGACAGTTCATCAGAAATTACATTAAAGTAACCACCTCCTCCTGCTGTTGTTTTTGTTATTGCTGCTGCTTGATTCCCTGAAGCATTATTAAGACTACTAGTACTTCCATTGATGGGAAGGATTGAGTTGGAGCTGGGAGCTTCGGAGAGTCTGTTAGTCGATCGTCTGGAGAGAAAATTCGACCTCGTCTTGAGATTCCTTCCACTATTACTAGTATGAAGTGTATTGTTATTGTTATTATTTGAATTTGAATTTGATTTATCCATATTGATGAAATCTGGATTATGTTGAATAGGAATTGTATTCTTCCTTAATGTTCTAATAACAAAATATATGAACAGTTCGTTTTAACTAATTAGCTAATTGATATACTACTATTCTGTGTCAAAATATTTCCTTAGTCGTTAAAATTTCAACAATTTATGCCGCCTACTAATAATTTCACCACTTTTTTGCAATTATTTGCAATAATTAAAGGTTCTATTTTGAATAAATTGATGTATAATATTGATGCAAATGATGATAAAGGAAAGATGTAGTGAGCCAAATTTTACTCTTGATGATAATAATTCTTTGCTTTTTGTTTTAATATTGAGCGAAGAATAAGCTAGCTTACAGGAGCTAGTTTGCACAGCTCAAAGATGCAACAACAGCTCCAACCACAACAACACACCACCACCAAAACAGTAGAAGCCACTATATTTCATTTGGCTTAAATTCATGTTTAGAAGTCGGTGTGATACGTTTATGGAAACTCCATCACCTTCAAGAGATTTGTTTTCCAAATGGCCTTATTTACAGCTCCTCAGATTTTCGCCTCAATTTGAAGTTCGGCCTTAGAGTGGCGCGTTTACCAATTTTGAGTTCATCATATGTGCAACAGCAAAGAGTGAAAGCTTGGCATGAGAATGCTGTTTGAACCTATCAGAGAAAAGATGTGCAATTTGAAACCCAACATCTGGTAATGTGAGGTTGTGAATTATTAATGTTGTTGTTGTTTTTTTAGTATCTCTTGATCAGTTGAGTTGTGGTAAAATATCATGATTGAAGTTTCGTGTGGTTAAAAGTGGAGTATTCTGTTATGGGCCATGTCTTGATTGGGATTGAAAATCCTTAATTCCACCTTTGAATAAGATCAGGTTTGATCAATTCAACCTGAAATGGCTTGATAAACCATAAAGTGATTTTTGCAATTCATTAGAACCCATGAGATATTGCCTTATCAATAAAAGACAAAATCAAACAGTTGTTATTATTATTGTTGCTGTTTATTAACATAAATGATTAACATAGAGGCGTGTTAGATTGAATCAGAATCAATAGTATTATCGACATCATTGGATTCTTCATTCACTTGCTCAACAAATTGAGACATGAGTAATTTCATACAACGACCCTTATCTTCCAATGAAAGTTTCTTGAATTGTTTCAAGATTTGCTTGACTGAATCTTGTGTACTTTCTGATGATTCCTTCTTCTCCTTCTTTTCCTTTTTTACTATAGTTGGCAGTGGAGATCCACTTAGTAAACAGTGAAGTGCCTTTAGCTTTTCCTTCTTGTGATAATCTTGAACCTTCTCTTTGAAATCACTGTATTCTCCAATCTCCTTTCCATTCAAGCTGAATTTAATTCTATCAGCAACTTGGCCACTTGTTTTATAATCTGTAACTTCATTGCAAAATTCTGTAATACTGTCCAGTGAATTATTTGCATAGTGAATATGACCATCGGAGGACAATACTGCCTTGTGATCAACTTTTGTGTAGGTGAGGCTTAACTGAATAACAGTAGGAGTGGATGATGACATTTTTTTTGTGATTGATTGGATGAGTTGTGTAGTATCTTTTTTTATTCTAAAATTGTCTAAAATTAGAATTGATAAGGAATTCCCTTAATATTCAATCAAAACAAGAAATTGTGTGTCGAAATACAATAATTTACACTTTTGTAGAGATGATTTATTTCTCCCAACCATATCTTTGAGCAACTCTGAAGAAAGCTTCCTTAGCTTCGTGTTCAGAGTATGGGGAGGTGTTTGAGAAATCCAATTGAGCTTCACCTGCAACCATTTCAGATCTGATTTGAACAAAGATTGATTCAAGAGAACAGACTGAACTCCAACCAGAGCTAGTCAACAATTCCATACAAATGGAACCACCAATAGTGACGTGACCAGTACGGAAGGCAAATCTTGGCTTGAGAACTCTGATGAATGGTGGCTTGAACGGGAATTCAAGAGGGAAGGTCAAATCCAATGTAATGTAACTGGTTGTGTTAATCAATTTGAAATAAAGAGATACTTACTCGATACCATTCTTCTTCTTGTATTCTTGCAAATCCTTGGCAATTTTACCATCTTCCTTGATATCAAAATTGAAGAATCTGATTTCCCAATGGAAAAGATCATCATTGACAGGATTGGCACTAATACCAAACTTTTCAGTGTTAGCTTGTTTAATCTTCATATATTCCTTCATAATGCAATTAACACAACCTTCTGAGGCACCAGTTGGTTTTTTGAATTTCTTCTTCATTTCTTCAAATTCTGGATCATATCCTCCACTTGATTGATGAGTAACTGGTTGGATTGGATCATCATCCATATCATCACCAATATCAATTTCAACTTCCTCTGGTTCTTCGTCACCACCATCTTCATCACCCAACAAGGCAGATTCAACTTCCTTGTAGAGAGCAGTAGCCTTTTGTAAAATATCAGTGAGAGATCTCTTTCCACTTCCACAATAATCACTCAATGATTTGACAAATTTAACATCTCCAACTTCTTCCAAAAGATAGTATTGACTGGTAACTTTCTATCATGATCAAGAATTAAATTATAATAATTGATGTATTTGATTGATAATTGATGTTGATCAATTTAATAACAAATAGTACATAAACTCTCCATCATCATTCAAATACTAAATTACTTACGAATGAATCTCCATTCTTTGTTACGGAAAAGTATGGATTATCTTCAGCATCTACTTCGCTATCTACAATGACAATAATCTTCTCATCAGTACTATTACTCTTCAAAGTCCAAGAGAAGGAATTTTCCTTTGGGTTGTTGATGAACTTTTCTGCTTCAGCCTTTAAACTCATCTCTGATCAATTCGTGAATTTTTTTTGCTGGAAATTACTTTTGGGTCTAAATTTAGCTCAGATTGCTTCTGTTGGAAAATTCAATATTGAACTGAACAATGAACCAGCTGTTAAATTTTGTAATGTATTGAAATTGATATCAAATAAATTTAACATTTCATATTAGTTTTTAATATTAGTACTAGCCAACAGTAACCAATCAAAATTATTCAATATTTGGAGTTAAAAAACTCCACTGAATTCTTCCTCCGCAAAATGCACTCCTCATTACTTCTCCAATATTGACCAGCAGCATCTTTCCACTTCGATATCGATTCCAACAATGCCTAACCACATCGGAGAAGTAAATCAAAAAAGAATCTTGTCAATTTTTCAAATATTTTTCAAATTTTTGTTATTTTAAAATTTTCTCTCACAGAAAAATCATCAACACCAAAGATTATTAACATGTCCTTGCAAAGAAGTTTAGAAGCAATCAAGGGTTTGCATCCTGCTCCATTGTGGAATTACTTTGTCAAACTCTCCCAATGCCCACGTCCATCCAAGAAGGAAGAAAAGGCTATTGAATTTTTGAGAGCCTACGCTAAGGAAAATAACTTTGATATCAATGTTGATAATGTTGGCAATTGTTTGATCAAGGTTCCAGCTACTCCAGGCTATGAAAATACTCCAACTGTTGCTATTCAAGGACATATTGATATGGTTTGTGAGGTAGGTTTATTGTTGCTGTGTGGATTGTTTAAATGTTTGGATTAATACTTTCATGTGATGATGAATTAATTTATTATTATTTATATATTTAAATATTTAATATATGTGATAATGTGATTTATAATCATCATGATGATAATGCAATTTCCATATTGAAAATCATGCAATTTCCTGTTGTTTCCATCAATTTATCTTCATCATCAATTTATATAGAAAAATGTAAGCTTTAACATTTGGAAGTTTTCTCATCACTCTATTACTCTAATCAAACTAATTTAAATTATTCATCATGCTATTTAATAATTATCATAATAGAAAACCACTCAACATGATTTTGACACTGATCCAATTACATTGATTCGTAGTCAAGATGGTGATTGGATTCATGCTGATGGTACTACTCTCGGATCTGACAATGGTATTGGTGTTTGTTGTGGATTGGCTCTTGCCACTGATAAGGATGTTGTCCACGGACCAATTGAATTGTTGTTGACCATTGATGAAGAAACTGGCATGTCAGGAGTTATGGCATTAAAGCCAGAATTCTGTACTGCCAAGTATTTGTTGAATTTGGATGCTGAAGAACTTGGTGCTTTCTATGTTGGTTGTGCTGGTGGTCAAGATACTACTGCTTCTTTCGATATTGTTGAAGAAGAATTGGTTGACTCATCTTCATTTGAACAAGTTTCAATTATGGTTTCTGGTTTGAAGGGTGGTCACTCTGGTATTGATATTCACACTGGACGTGGTAATGCCATTAAATTGTTGGCCAGAACTTTGAAGCATGTTTTGGATGAAGTTCCATCTGATAATCTCAAAGTTTTCTATATTGAAGCTGGTAGTAAGAGAAATGCAATTCCAAGAGAAGCTTGGGTTAATGCCTATGTCAAGAAGGATAAATTGGAAGCTGTTAAGGAAAGAGTTGCTGCTTTTGAAAAGTTAGCTGTTTCTGAATTCAGTGTTCCAGAACCAAACTTGAAGATTTCTGTTGGTCCAGTTGAATCTGCCACTACTTCTACTAAGGTCTTTGCTAGTGAATTCTTGTCCAAATTGATTTCAGTCATCTTTGCTGTTCCTCATGGTGTTTTCCAAATGAGTCCAGTTATTGAAGGTCTCGTTGAAACCTCTACCAACTTGGCTATTGTCAATACTCGTGATGGTAAGATTGAATTCTGTACTTCTCAAAGATCAAGTGTCAACTCTGCCAAGAACTACGCTGCTCACAGTGTTGCTTCTGTCTTTGCCTTGTCAGGTGCTGACGTCAAACACTCTGATGGTTATGTTGGATGGCAACCAGATATGAATTCTCCACTCCTCAAGTTATGTAAGGATGTTTACACTGAAAAGTATAAGGCTACTCCAGAAATTAAGGCTATTCATGCTGGTTTGGAATGTGGTTTGCTCTTGGAAACTTATCCAAACATGCACATGATTGCTTATGGTCCAACCATTGTTGGTGCTCACTCTCCAGACGAAAAGGTCAGAATTGCTGATGTTGCTCATACTTATGAATTGACCAGTGCTATTTTGGAAGCTATTGCCAAGAGTCAATAAATTGTAATTTCCACATCATTTATTAATATCAAATCAGGTCTTTTTCAAGAGTTTAAATTTCAATTCATGTCTTTCTAATTCATTCGAATTGAATGAAATTGTGAGCTAAAAGTCTTTTGGTTAGCTGTACAGTAAATTATTCCACCATCTTATTTAAATGATAACATCATTATTCCTCATCCTCGTCTTCTTCATATCTGTAACGTTGTCTCTTTTGGAGCTGTCTCTCATATTCTGCTTGATAAACTTGACGAAGTTGTTCATCTTGAATTTCCTCAGGTTTTATAATTGGTTTTCCTTGATTCGTTCTTTCTACATTTTCCTTGTAAATCTATTGTGAAAATTAAATTCCGAAATAATTCCAAATATTAAAAACGACATCAAATGTGAAATCCAAAGTTGATGTCACCAAATTTTTAAAAACACCTACTGAATAAAGAGGATTTTCATTGGCTTTCTTATCTAACCATTGTTTACTCCACTTGTTAATTTGCAGCGAGAGGAACACTACTCCGATGACTGATAGTGGAGCAGCTACTGTGACAACCTTCATCCATGTCTTCGGTTTTTGCATTTTTTTTGAATTGTACAAGTTTTTGATTGAATCAATTAATTTATTTTTCTTTGGAGGTTATTCCTGTTTAAGGTTGATAGACAAGCAAAAGTTAAATAATGTGGTTTATTGATAGACAATTGTGGCTGATTTGGCAGCATACTCAACCAAGTTATGCTCGTTTTCGCCAACACCAAATGAGGTTTCAATAAATGCACACAACATTACGTTAAGACCCTTAGGTTTAAAAATGTATAGCAAATGGTCAACTTCTGCAAAACCAATCCTCTTTACAAAATGGAAGTGGTATCGCGAAACTGAATCGAATGCACTAGCTCCAAATTTTGATGTGGCATCTTCATCCCTTACAATTGTCTCAATGCCATTGAAAGCATCATGGCTCAATTTGTGGAATAGCATATTTTCATATAGACCTTTTGTAAATTCGTAATCTTCATCTGTACATGAACTAATTTTCTGATAAACTATGGAGAGAATTTCAATTTGATCAGTTTCAGGACCGAGGCATCTGGTAGACCAAAATTCTGCTTCATAGTGGCTATGGCTATCCTTATTTACAGATTGTGCTTTCTTTACAATCCAATCGGCTGGAAGAAGAATGGTCAAATTCTTGCTTACAGATCTCTTTGTCCATCCCTTTACAAATTCATCAACATCAGAATTTTCCACAACAGGACGACTATTCGAGACGACACTATTACCATCCCAGTGACCTAATTCAATTCGAGCATGCTTATTACTCTCTTCGAGTAATAATGCTGCTGTAAAATGTTCGTTACGAATAATTTTAACTGATGCCTCAAGAGCTCCAGAGATAGAGTTATCCTCCCTCAAAGAAGATAAATTTCCTTGTGATGCACTAGCCCTCAATTCGTGAGAGTCTGTATCTGGAGTACCGTTTGTATGATCAATTGTTGAACTATTGGAAGAAGTTGGAGAGCCAGGTCTAGAATTATGCATTCCCTTCATAGCAATCTTGATCGATTTTTCCACGTTCACACAACTCAAATCATCCCCATCCACATAAAAATCTCCTTCTGCAATCTTTTTATCCTTTCTCAATGTATGGGACTCCATTAATGTGAACCAAAATTTAATTCCATGCTGAGAACATTCAATGGATGGAAAATCAAATTCTAATCACCATTAAATAATCAATATTGGAATCCAATATAAATTCAAAACAACTCTCAAAGAACTTACCTTGATTCCAATTAAATACAAATTCATCTGTTTGATCATTGATCTTGACTTGAACTCCTGAAATATTATCATGAGATTCAATTGGTGTTGAGGCACATGATTCGGGATCATAGGTTGACAATGCCTCATGACTATTTACACGATCCATTCCCAAATTTTCCAAACAAGGTGTCGATTTAACCTTAACAACTGTCTGTTTGTGACTCTTTTGATCACAATGATGAGTTCCAGCCTGTTGTACCATCAAATAACATTTTCGTGGCAAATCCGCATGAGGAGCAAAGTGTCCAGCAAGAACTCGAAAATGTATTGAATCACCCTTAGCAAATACCATCTTGTTTATATTCGATTGATGATGATCGTATTCGATTTTTCAAAATTCTCTCAAAATTCTCTATTATAATACTCTTTTGAATAATATTTGTACTCTACTACAAGTAACAAGTAAACTGTTCCGCAACTACTTTTTGATGAAATAATAATAGAGTTTCAACTGTTCGGAAAAAAGCGAGGGAAATTTCCAAAGACTTGTTTTGAATTTTTTTTTTGTGATTGTTGTTAGAGCGATAATATTCGTAACCGTTCATCTATGCATAGTTTCTGTTATTTGTCCGCCAAGAATCGCATTAAATGGGACAATTTGTCTTGTATTGGAGGGTAGACACAAGACGGCGAAATGGTGCATTGATGACATTTGGCAGTTTTAAAGTGAGGAAATAAGGGAAATGAAAATATCTTTTCCATTTCTCCTATCAATAATCTAATTGAATTTAGTTTACAACAGTTTACAATGAAATGCAAATTTAAGGTTATATATAGTTGAATGCTTACTAAGATGAAGGTACTAGATAATACTAATAATTGATAGAAAATACTGGTACTCGATTCATTTCATCCTCTATCTAACTGTTTGAAAATTGTTATTTTTGGGTTGGATTAATTTTCCATAGAGGTTTCGAATTTCTGCAAAAAAGTTCTTTTTCTAATCTAGAGCACTCTTTACTTTCAAAAATGAATTTCATTCATAAAAAGAACATTTGATTTTAAGTGTTAATAATAATTAAATATTAAATAGTCATTTGTAATTTATTATTTAAAAAAATAATTTTAAAAAAAATGGACTCACACAATATCAGAGTTTTTCAATCACAAGATATTTTGTGCCCACACGATCTCGGACAGCCCTACTGCAGTGCTGCGAGTGATAGTTTATTCTGGGTCGCATACAATGGAATTGTCAAAGGCTACTCGACACAAACAACACAGAAAGAGTTTCATTGCCTTTATGAATTTCAGCCTTTGTGGAATCAAGTGGATGCTATTCATTATTTGCCAGATATTAGGAGAGTAATTACGGTGGAAAGGAGAGTTTTATATTCATCATCTTCATCATCATTGAATGGAGGAGCAACAATAACATCCTCTCCGATGAATAATAGTTTAAATGTTTTGGCAACATCATCAAATTTGACGGATTTTAAATCAAATCTCACGAGTGTTAATAATAATAACAGTCAGGGAACAAATGGTGGAGTGAGTGTGGAGCAATGTTGTAGAGTTTATCATTTTGATTATGATAAGAAGGAGAGAAAGACAATAATTACACCTTCTACATTACCGATTCAACATTTTACGACATTTGCTAGTGGAGATTCTTTAAATAGTGAATTGCTTATTTCTGTCTGTACATATAGTAATCAACTGTTGACTTGTGTGAAGGATGTTATTTCATTGTGGAAATTTACAAATCATGATACATCTGTTTGTGTGTTAAAACTTCACACTTCTTGGAATGTCAAGTGTATTTCTGTTTTTAACCAATTTATTGGGTACGGAACAACAAAAGATGTCCGTGTTGTGGAATTAAAATTAAAAGACAGTCAAAAGTTTGAATTTGTGGAGAATATTCAAGAGGATGACCTCATGGAAGAAGCTGAATTACAAAACAATGCAGAAATTCTCAACACTAAAAATCTATCACTATTGGATATTCAAAAGAAAATTCAATCAAGAATTCAGGATCAATTTATTGGACCAACTATTGAAACTCAATCCACACCAACCAGTACTTCCATTCTACAAAGGCAAAGAAATGGATCTGGTCCCCTCACAAACAAGACAATGGCCATGTATTGGGGTAAAAGTCAATTGGAATCTAGTGACGAAATACAAATTCGTCTCGATATGGCAACCAAAGAATTACTTCCTTCTCCAGCCACTCAGAAATACAGTGAGGCTGTAGCAATAACACCTGAGGATAGAAAGAAGAAAAAGACTGCCATTACATTTTCAACTAATATTGCCTATGATATTGTTGGAGAAACCACAACAGTCGATCACCCAGCTTTTGTAAATACTCACTACATGTAAGTTATCAATATTATTGACCTATGAATTTGTTTATTCATTAATAATTACAGTGAGGCTTGTACCAATTTACTTCACAAACATTTCACCGATGAGGAAAGTCCAAGATCTATTCACTTTCTTCAAAACATTGCTCAAAAGAGAGACTTTAATCAAAATACAGGCATGAAATGTATTTTGAGTACTTCAACTTGTGGTTATGTTTATGGATTATCGAGTCCTCAACAATTACTTTGCGAATTTGAATATACAGGAGAATGCTTAATGAGTGCTGTCAATTCATTGTTCCTTTATGCTATTACACCAGTAGGATTGGAAATTTGGTCAGTTCTTGGCAGTAATAATGGTTGCCTTCTCAGGTTCCATCCTTTCATTGGTCTCAAGAACGTCTCTGCCACAGACAAGCATGTCATTCTTCTCTCCAAGATGAGCAGCAACGAGAATGTTTCCATTGCTGCCTATTATAACCAACAGACAGAGAAGACTGTTCTCGTGTCTGACATGAGAAGCATTGAGAAAGTCAGTAGAGCTTCAACAGCCAAAGAGGGTTCAAGAAGTGGCTCACTCCTACCAATTTTCAGTGCAAGAAGAAAAAAGGAAGAACCAAAATCCACAGCCCAACCAGTTGTTGAAGAATTTTCCTATAACATTTATGCCCTGAACTCGGTAGAATTATGTGAAATTTATGAAGACATGCTCGAACATGCCATAATGTACAAGACCCAAGATAATGCCAAGTATATGAAACTTTTGAAGGAATCTCACAGCTTATTGCAATCAAAATATTTTGAACTTTTAGCAAAGGAAAAGAAATTGGATAGACCAGAGACAGATCCGGTCATTATTTTAAAAACAAGAGTGGACTTGCAAAACTATACTACATTATTGAAGAGATCATTCGGATTAATAGGTGATACCTATGTTTCTGCTGGACAAATCGATAAGGCAGCCTATGCTTATTCGAATAGTGACAGACCAATCGATAATGTCTTTGAGAATTTGTCTGTTAGAGAAGAATCTCTTCTTCTCTTCCTGGATCATGTTCTCTTTGATAATGACATTAGCAATATGGAGAAGGTTTGCTCAGAAGAATTGGGTGATAAAATACTCTCCATTTACAGGCAAAGAACGCCACACAGATTGTCCAATGTCATCTTATCTGGTAGTATTAACTTTTCCAAGAGTCATGCCATCTCACTATTGCATGAAATCAGTGAAGAATATATCAAGGCTCAACAGACTGTTTCTCAACTTGAAATGAGTCAAGGAGAGCAAAACTGCATTGGAGAACAATCTTGGTTTGATATCATGCCTAAAGATGCAATTGTTCTTTCATTGATGCAATTGAACAATGGAGAAGCTGAGCAAGCTATTACAATTTTAAGGTCTGTGGAAGGCAACTGTTTGGTTGACTTTTTGATCAATTATCCAAACTTGTTAACTTCACCAAGCGAGCCATTCTCCTTGTTTGCAAAAACTATTAGAGAATATGCTCCATGGTGTTTATTGGAAGCCCTTGTACGTTTGACCTCTGCTAATTGTTGTCCATTAGAAACTCAACACGTTCTCAATTTGCTGAAGGGAGAAGAAATCAAATTTACAGCTGAAGAACTTCCAATTACACCTCTTGTGATGCAACAAATCTACTTGTCCTCACTACTTATTGCTGGCGATTATACAAATGAGAAAATACTAATTGATAATGCTCTCCTATTACTCAAAGTATTCATATCGGAATTGGAACAAGTAACTCTAACATTGAAGCAATCTGACATTGAGTTATTGGTCAAGTGTGTTAAGAGTAAGGTGGATTTGATTAATTCTTTGAATTCTCCTCAACCTTTCATGTCTCCTTCAGATATTTCATCAAATGAAGATATTATAGGTCAAGAGTTTGCTCCCCTCATCTCAAACCTTTCACAACTTCAAGATTTGAAGCAATATTGTTCCTTCCTCCACTATTCATTTATTCCTTTCCGTGAAAATCTCAAATGGCCAAAAGAATTTGTAAATTATGAGTTTGAAAAGAATAGAGACTCGTTTGGAAATGTAAACTCTAAAACCCTCTCAGAAAAGTACAACGATGTTAATAGTATTTTAGAGAGCATTTCAATGGCAGATGCTACCCTCTTTTCTCTTACAGAGAATGACCCATTCCTTTTAATGATTCACTTGTTGTACAGTGCCCAAGGTTTGATTTGCTTCTTTGTTCAACTTCTTTCAGGAAATGGCGATCTTTTCCAAGAATTTATCAAGATTATTGAATCTTCCAACGCTCATTCTACAGTTGGTTTTGAGACTTTGAAAATTTTGTGTATGACTGGTTCAAAACAACTCAAGGAAGGCATTGAAAGATTATTTGAAATTCTTGGACAAGTGAATGAAGACAATGAAAATTTCAAATCTAAAATGGATGTTCTCTATGGATTCATTCAGGAACACTGCAAGAATGTTGAGGAATGGAAGTGTGTTCTCCAGTTAATCTTTGAATACATTCAACAAGTCGAATCAGTCAATACCCAAGATTCCAAGCCTGCCATCTGTCCTAAATTCCTCTACAATTTACTAGATCGTGTGTTGAGAAATTTGGCACTTACCAACACTCCTGAGGAATTCCTCACTCTAATCCCAAAGAATGGCAGTATGAAATTCTTCTTTACCTACATTCAATTGTGTTATTCACATTTCACAATGAATATTACCAACAATACCAATCTCCTTAATTTTGAAATTTTGTAATGTCACCTCCACCAAGTAAAGACAATCCATTTACATTATCCACTCTCTCTTGATTTTCACTGTTATTTAAGTACATTCATAAAACACTTTACAAAAAAAATGGTAGACAACGAGATTGGTAATCAGCCTCACGAACAACACAACGTTGTTACTCCTCCGAATAATTATAATAATGCAACGAATACAACGGATGATGAGGTAGGTTTGAAAATAATCAAAATAGAAAAAAAATAGAATCAACATATTGATGATGAATTTTACATCATTAAATAATCGACGAAAATCGGAAAAGGATTTGGAATTGGGAGTGGATGATTTGGATTTTATTAATAGTTCCTTCTCGGACCGTACACCATTGAATAAGGATTTTAATGATGATGCAAGATCAGATTTTTCAAACACTGATAATTTAATACAGACACCATCAGAAAGAGTGAACAGTGGAGGGAGATCTATTCAGACAATTGTTGGATCTTGGTTTGAGAGAGTTAAAAAATGGTTTGGCAGTAGTATTTCATGGCTGATTTTTGCATCAATAGTTACAGTTTTAATTTGGCAGCTGCCATCGGATGTTGGACGATATATTGCTTATCCATTTACGATATTTGGAACATTTTGGCACGAGATGGGACATGCCACAAGCGCTTTACTTTGTGGAAATAGTTTGAAATACATTATTATTGAAAGCAATGGATCAGGATTGACTGTCTATGCCGATTATGCAGATAGTAGGATATGTAATGCTATCATTAGTGTGAATGGACCTCTTGGTCCAACATTCTTTGGCTGTTTAATCATTTGCTTATCTGTTCTCTTTGTGAAACATGAAATATTCTCGAGAATTTTACTTGGTTTAATTTCAGTCATTGTATTTGTTTGTACAGTTTTACTGGTGAGAAAATCATTATTTGGTATCATTTTCTTACCATGTCTTGCTGTAATTCTCTTGGTAATGTCTGTCAAAGCAAATGGAAAGATACTGACATTTTCATTGCAATTCATTGGAGTTCAAATGGCTATTTCCATGTATCAGAATATTCTCTACCTCTTCTCCAAAATGGATGGTAAATCAGATACTGGCTCTGTAGAGGTTCTCTTCAATGGATTAGTTCCCTATTGGATGGTAGCAATATTCATCATTATTGTGAATGTCATTTTAATCTTGGTGAGCTTTCTCTTTGTCTTTCGTCAATCCCTCAAACAGAGTACCTAAGAATCAATCAACAATTACAAACCAAACACACAATTTTCACAATATGTCTTGCATTCTTAATGAAAAGTATCAAATTACTTAATTTACAGAAAGCATTCCTGTGCGGCATTACAATCCCTCCTTTCTTTGCTCATTGGAGAGAGCAAATAAATTGGAAAGGCCTCTTTTTGACACTTCAAAAACTTCGGGTCCTTACTTGCCTCGTCATCTATACTCTCTAACAACAACAGCACCACATCAATGGAATATTCACAACAAATTTAATTGTCAATATACACAGTAGAAAAAAACAAGAAGAACCGTTCATTGTTGTGGATAAGATCATAAGAGATATTTATAATAGCGGAGTTTGTGTAGAATAGTTTGACATCATCATTGTAGAGAAATATATATTAATTCATCATCAGTAATAGACATGTGGAAGACATTGCAAAAGAGAGGAATAATTTCCTCCATTGTTGCCAATAACAGCAGTGGCAGCACTTCTACTACCAATATTCATTCGAAAAGTCGTTTGATGATCAATTCTTCCTCTTCTTCATTGTCCAATTCTCTCATCACCAATAATAAGAAAAGATCTTTTGTACAGCCTGTAAATAAGCTTTTTACATCTAATCAACAACAAGAATTAATAGATATTAATAATAAGAATAATAATTTATCATCATCATCTTTATCAACAATACAACAAACACGTAAATTCAGTACCATCAATAATTCTACAAATAATTCAACAACAACAGCAAGTTCTAAACAAATCATTGAAGAAAATAGTAATATAATTATTAATTTATTGAGAAAGCTTGGAAAGGGAATCTTTTATCTTTCCTTTGGAATATTAGGTGCTTTAATTTCAGCCTTTCTATTGATGAAGGGTTGTTTAGAACTTTTTACTAGATTTAAACTCGATGATCCAGAAGATGCACTCTTTTATAATGAAGCACTCATCAAATTCATGTATAATTTGGAGAATTTAGATAGATTTGTTAGGGCTTTCTTTACACTCTTTGTTATTGCTGGAGATTATTTCCTTCTCTTGGATACATCATGGAAGAATCCAAAGTATTGGTTCGGAGCACCTTTTCCTGATAAGAATTCAGATGAATTCAAGCAATTAAAGAAGGCACATCACTATATGAATGCAGTAAGATTGAAGAATTTGTTCATGTCTTTCAAGGGAATATATATCAAGTATGGTCAATTCTTTGCTTCGTTGGGAGGATGGATTCCAGATGAATATTGTACTGTAATGGCTGCTATGAGAGATCAAGCACCTACTGTTGGATATGATGAAGTGAGAAAGGTCATTCATCAAGATTTTGGAAAACCACTCGAGGAATTGTTTATTGAATTTGAGAAGGAACCAATTGCTTCTGCCTCTATTGCTCAAGTACACAGAGCAAGAACTAAGGATGGCACTCTTGTTGCTGTTAAAATTCAATATCCCTATGTAAGAAGATTCTTCTTCAATGACATGGAAACCAATGATATTGCAAACAAGTTTTCAATTAATGTATACTATTTGCAAGATGATGCAGAGAATATTGATGCATTGGTAGCTCTCAACAACAAGTTCAATGAGGAGTTGAAGGATGGTCTCTATACGGAACTTAACTTTTTACATGAGGCCAACAATGCAACCAAGGCAGCCGCAAACATGAAAAAGAGAAAGGACATTTACATTCCTAAAGTCTACTCTGATTTGACTAGTTCAAGAGTTTTGACTATGGAATTTATTGAGAATGCAGTGAAGGCAGACAATGTTGAAGCTATTAGAAAGATGGGATTTAGTGAATCAGACATTTCCAAGAGAATTTTAAAGTCCTTCTCTGAACAAATCATGGTTCATGGCTTGTTCCATTGCGACCCTCACCCTTCCAATATTCTTGTTAGACAAAACCCAAAGAATCCATCTGAACCACAAATTGTCATTCTCGACCATGGTTTATATAAGGAAATTGATGATGACTTCCGTAGAAATTATGCTAATTTTTGGATGAGTATTATTCTTGGAGATACCAAACACATGGAAAGATATTGCAATCAATTGGGAATTTCTGATTACAAGCTCTATGCTTCCATTATCATGATGCAAGGTTTTGACTCTCTTGTTTCTACTCAAAACGAAAAACAACTTACTGAAAAGGATTGGGAAGAGTTCTTCACAGCCATGCAAGTTCAAAGAGATGATTTTGTGAATATTTACAAGAATATGCCAGACAATATGGTCTTTATTTTGAGAACTGATAATATCCTCCGTGCTCTTAACAGAGATTTAGGAGCTAAGGTCAATAGATTTTCAATCATGGCTAGAGCTGCTGCTAAGGGATGTTCCATTAGAAGTGACGATGGTAATATGAGTCGTTTGAGGAGAATTACTCAAAGAATTTCTTCCTTGTCAAGCAGAGCTTATTTTGAAATGAGATTATTCTGGCTCACCTATGTTAAATCATCACTCCTAGCTCTCTACGTTTCATTGTTTGGTATTTATGCTGAATGGAAGAGAAATACCACAATCGAACGTAATTTGTACATACTTGAAACATCCAAGCACATTTCTGCTGGATTTGAGTAAATAGTTTTGTTTTCAATCACTACAACTTCCATCTTTCAATTCTTCCTTCTGATTATGAATTGAATTATTAAACTTGAACTATGAGGTTTAATAATGGTATCAAGATCAAGTACTTCTATTGTCAACTTTATCTAGAGACTTATCCTTAATGGACAAAAAGGAAACTTGACTAAACCTATCCCTCACAACCTTTTATTAATTTTTATAACCTTTTATTATACTTTAATATTATTAAGGTATATGAACTCCGCTCCAAGGAGGAATACAATATCACACCGACAATTGCTATTTTACTACACATAAGGTAGGTACCTTCACTGTTTCACGCACTTATTAAAAACAATGTTTGATAAAAAAAATGTTCAGTGAGTTCTCGCTCTCAGTTACCTTGACAACTTGGCTCTTGTTACTTCTTGCGCTTACTGCTGTTTGCGTTCAAGGCTCATTGAGTATTCTTAACGAGCAGCAACACAACAACAAAACCAAGAAACGAAACGTTATTATCCAACTCCAAATCCTAATGATTTACCATATTATGGTTATCCATTCAGTTTTAATACCAGCACTGAATTGTTTAAAGTCTATACATATGAAGGCCCTACATGTAGTAAGGACTATTTGATCAGCATGGAAACTCAACCTCTCTACCAACCATCTCAATCATGCCTTCAAGTGAGTCCAGGTGTCTATCAACAATCACATTGTACCTATGCAAACTTTATTCTTAGGGAGGAATGTGATGAAGAATGTAAGGTGTGTGCAAAGATGACAACTCTCCCTCTTCAACAATGTACTCCAACAGGTGATGGTCATGCAGTCATTAGAATGTGTGGTGTTCTTCCAAGAGAGAGACCACCTAAAATGTTGTGGAAACTTCAACATGAAGAGAATGGTAAAACATCATCATGCATTCATAATAAGGTCATTAAGGTCAATGGAACAGTCATAAAGAAGAAAAAACCTATTTGGATACCAAGAGGTTTGAGAGGTAAAATTGAAGATGATGTTTCGTGTGACATTAGAGATTACAATGATGGAAAGAATACTGGAAAGATTGGAATTTGTAAAGGAAATCTTGAATATGAATGTTCTTAAAGATCACTTGCTGGAACAGAATGGCTCATCATGCACATGAATAAATCTCAGGGCATGAGAAAACAACATTGTGTGAATAACTGATTATTGAAAGAATTGATATTGACCTCATTGTAAACAATCGGATAATCTTTTTACATACCAAGCCAGTGACATACAATGTTGTTTCTGTATTAACAGACAATGTTTTCCTTATTGAAATGTGAAAGTTAAGAAGGATTCGAGAAGTGTCAACTTTCAACAAACAAAAAAAATGAAAAAATTCTTCCAAAGCAAAAGTGTACCACAGATTGACGTTATCGATGTTCCTATAAACACGTGGACTGTCAATAACTTTGCAGAGTGGTTAACCAGAGAACGTTACAACAAAACTGTTATTCAAGGTATGTAAAATAATCCGAAACTTTCTCTAACACTTTCCAATAACTTTTCTCAGCCATTACTAAAGCCGGATTTGATGGTGGAGCTCTCATGAATTTCCACATTGATGATTTGGTGGATAGCAAAGTTCCCGAACCAACTGCACTCACAATCTACATTAAAATTCAAGATTTAAAAAAGAGACAAAGTCAAATGGGAATTCTTCATGGATATGTTGCAAATGATGGTTCTGATATGGTTGTTGTTGTGGCAGAAACAACCACTACATCAACTTATAGTGGTGATTTGTAAATTGATTCATTGAAATGGATGGAAAATTGACTATTTTTAAATAGTTAATATTTTTAAATATTTAATAGTAACAATAGTATTAGATAATTATTCGATGTAAAATAATGTAGAGTGGTTGGAGATGTTGGAGATGAGGAAAATTTTGTTATATTATTTCTTGATAATTGTAAATTTATAAAACAATTTGTAAAATTAATTTCACACAAAACACAAAATGTCAATATATGAAAAGTAGATAAATAAATGTAATTTTATTTATGAACACATTTCGATTTCCAATAAATTTGGAGAAACTCTTTGAATGAAATGATTGAGAAATGAAAATGGATCATTCACCAAAATAAATTAAAATTGAGGGCGAATCTGTTAAAAACTTCCAAGTATTTTTCAGTGAGATTCTTCTAATGTTTGGATAATCCAATTGCAACTTGACATTTACTCTTTCTGAATCCTTAAAAAATGATTCGTATTCAGCATTCGATTCTCGAATTCTTTCTTCCTCAACCCTCAAAACTCTTTCAATTTCAGCTTCACAAATTGAATGATTATTTACAATTTTTCTCCTCAAAAAGTAAAACAAAACTCCCACAACAATTCCAATACCCAAAACGAAAGGAATTGCAATCAGAAAATAAACTAAACTATTGTCCATGTCCACAATGAGTGGAATCACAAGACACAATGAAATTACACACAAAATCACAACTCCAACCACCACTCCAACACTATAATATTTATCCAATTTAGAAACATGTTTTTCCATCAATGAATTGCACGGATACACAACATTTCTGATTAAATAATTTTCCTGATCTGAACTCAGCTGATTTTCCTCTTTTTCATTAATTTTCAATGATAATAACTTGGTATGAGAATCCAACTGAATGGTGGCTACTAATTTTACATCGTGTTCCTGTTCAAATGTTGGTTTTTCATCCTGTTTTTCCATTTTTGGTTTTTCCACAATAATTGATGTGGTATGTTCATCAGAAGAAAAATTGTGGATTAAATCCAATGGATCATAGGTCGGGATGGAAGTAGTTGTTTGTGCCGTGCTAGTGGATGTATCATGTTGAGCCATTTTTTTTAAAGAAGATTTTAAAACTTTTCAACTCCTTTTTCATCTCCGAAAAACTCCTGAACATGTTTTGATAATTCAAAACATTGTTTCCAGTGGACAAACTTTGCAATTTATTACACTCCTTCTAAATTTCATGTTCTAATTATCATCTAATAGTTGGCCACATGAAGAATAAGGCACCCAAAGTTCCTCCACTCAACAAGATTGCAGCCAAAAATCCTCCCCAACCAAACAAGAAGAGAGTCAACGAAAATGGAAATACTCAATCCCATCAAACCACCAGCCAGAGGTGTTCTAGCTCTAAAGTGAGTCGCTCCAATCGAATAGCCAACAATATTGATTGCAATTGGAGCTAGGAAATATTTACCAACTAAAAGACCGTAATGGGATAAAAGTTGTTGGAAATCTGGTGAGTTGGAGGTGGTGGTAGACATGTTGTTGTGTGTTTGTTTTTTTTTAAGATCAATTGATTGGAATGGTTAAATGTTGAATTACGGGAATAGTCCACTTGATAAGGTGATTTTAAAAGTGTGACATGACAGCTAGTTATCAGTTATGACTTGTTTTTCTCAACATGTTTTGTTTTGTATCATGCATGAAAATGAATATATAGATGCAAATCCAATTTAAAGTTGATTTTGTAAATGGTGAACTTGCAAATTGATTGCTAATGAGAGAACCAAAAAGTGGATTCTGGACAGTAGCTTCCTCATGACTTAATCTTTTCATTCTTTCCTTTCTTTATCAATCAGTTTCTAATTTCGAATATTTGTAAAATGAAAAACGAAATAGACTTGTTTAAATTGGTTTTACAACAGAAGGAGATTGATAAGTTGCAAGTAAACAATTGAATAAATGGATGACATCTAACTTATTGACAAAGTACGAGTACATTTCAAAAAGACCCTCGCTCGCACTTTCGTACAAATTCTCTTTCCTTTAAAAAGAAACTCGACACAATTAACAAATCAATAAAAAAAAAACAAACAGCAACACAATTAGAAGAAACAAGATGAAGTATGAAAATTTAGGTAACACTGGCTTGAAAGTCTCCAAAATCTGTCTCGGATGCATGAGTTTCGGCTCACCAAAATGGTTTGATTGGGTTTTGGAAGAATCAGAATCAATGATCATTCTCAAGAAGGCCTGGGAGTTGGGAATTAACTTCTTCGACACTGCCAACATTTATTCGAATGGTGAAAGTGAGAGAATTTTGGGTAAATTCATTAGGGAGAATAACATTCCGAGAGAGGAAGTTGTTATTGCCACTAAGGTTTTTGGTCCGGTTGACAAGAGTGGAGAACAAAGATTGCTATTGTTGAGTGATGATAAGAAGGTGAATACTCATGGATTGTCGAGAAAGCATATTATGCATGCTGTTGAGGAATCATTGGAAAGATTGGGAACTGATTGTAAGTAATTTTGAAAATTGCATCTCTTGGTTGACTGAATATTGTAAACAGACATTGATTTGTATATTATTCATCGTTGGGATCCAGACACTCCTATTGAAGAAACCATGGAAACTTTGCATGATTTGGTAAAATCTGGAAAGGTCAGATATATTGGTGCCTCTTCAATGTTTGCTTGGCAATTTGCTAAAGCTCAACATTATGCTGATAAGAAGGGATTGACCAAATTTATTTCCATGCAAAATCTCTATCATTTACTTTATAGAGAAGAGGAAAGAGACATGATTCCAATGTGTTTGGATCAGAAAGTTTCCTTAACTCCATACAGTCCACTTGCTAAGGGAATTTTGGCAAGAGCTCACGAATTTGTCAACTCTGAGAAAACAAGCAATGATGAGGATGATGATGAGAAATCCAAGAGAGCAAATTCAGATTTCATTCAAAAACAATTCAAAGAAACCATGACTGAAGGTGATAAGGAAAATTTGAGAAGAGTTTCAGAATTGGCTAATAAGAAGAATGTCTCACCAGCTCAAATTGCTATTGCTTGGCTATTGAAGAAACCAGGAGTTACTAGTCCTATTGTTGGTGCCACAAAAGTATCGAATATAGAATCGTCAATTGCTGCTTTGGATATTGAACTCACCCCTGAAGAAGTCAAATATTTGGATGAATCTTATACAGCTAAAGCACCTCATGCAGTTGGTGTTAGAAAGTAACGAATGAAATCGGCAATAAATTCTCATTAAAACTTGTTTGAATTTAAAGATTGAAACAGATAATTAGAAATTCCAAACTTGGCTTCCCGACTTGGAAATTCCAAGTTATCGTCATCATTAAGAAGAAAAAAAAATTGTCTTGAAATCTTTCCCAAGATTAGATTATAATTTATTTGAATCAAATTCTCTATCTGCTTAGATAACGAATCGATAGTGCTGATCATCTCTAATTTTGCTAATAGTATCAGAGCCTCGGATCATCAATTTTAATTACCATCATCAAGTGTAACATATAACATAATGACAGCACATATTCATTCGAGTGCCACTAGTAAATCATCACTTTTTAAACGATTGGTCATTCTCACCATTGTAGTCTCCGTACTAATTTACTTGGCTTTTACTTTTAGTTTGTTCTCCGTTCCGACAAAGTTTCAAAAACAAGCTTTATCAACAACATTAGAAGCAAACTCTGCTAAACAACAACAACAACAAGAAGCAATAGTAGTAACACCAGCACAAGCAGCAACACCTGCTAAAGTTGATGAAGAAGTGAAGAAGCCTACGGGAATTGTAGTACAAACACCTGCAGCAGCCAACAAGCAAGTTGAGGAAAAACCAACAACAACAATTCAAAAAGAAGAAGAGGAACATGAGGATTTAGGAAATAGTATTCCTCCGCAACAACCTGTGCAAGATTTGAGTGGAGAAACCTATGATGATTTTATCAAATCATCACCAAATGCATTGGTTTATGTTTTTTCACCAAGTTGTTCTCATTGCATTCAGTTTGCTCCAACTTTTGAAAAACTAGTTGTGGAATTGGGTAAAATTTATGGAGGAATAATCAATATTGGAAAGGGTATGTGAATTTTTATAATATTGACCTATGTTAACAATGATTTAACAATTATTTAACAAATTGAACTAAGTTGTTGGACCAAATCACATCAATACACTCGTGGTTCCACTGGGAGTCAGAGGTTACCCAACCTTGATGTTCTACACAAATGGAAATTTGAAATCCAAGAAGTTCTACGAAGGAGCAAGAAAAATCCCAGAAATTTTAACATTCATCGAGAAACAAATCAAGTAGTGAAATTCTTCCAATTATTAAATTATCAATGATTAAACTATCATGCAACAAACATGAAATTGCCATAGAGTAACACCTTGACCTATTATGTTTCTTGGATAACATAGCCGGTAAGCGGTCCATAAGAGACAACCATTTTCAAGAGCTCTTCAACGTCTTGCTGTCGAATGTCACATTAAAAAAAATAACCAAACACTTTTCTTGAACCAGCACCATTTTCAAATTAATACACAGAGAGTGTTGGTAAAAAGTTATTTCTTTCTGCATTGAAATTATCAACCTATGGGAAATAAATTTGCCAAAGGTGCTAGGTTTCGTCGACCAAATCAACAAGACGAAACCTCTCAAAGAAATGATGAAGCAACCTCTCCCTCCCAATATCGTATTGTGAGTACAGAAGAAATTCAAGCCAATTCCTCTCCTTCCAATCATCATCATCATCCCAACAATAATAATTCCAATTTTTCTTCTTCTGACTCACCAACACTCCGAAAATCCAAATCAAATCGAACAAGAAGTTTGAGTACCTCCACAACAACAGGTGGTAACAATGGTAGTAGTAGTAGTGGTAGCAATAATGCTCGTTCAAGTCCAGGTACCTCTCCGACAAGTCATCATCAACGTTTCCTTCTGACCAACAATCATACAACAACAACAACTCCAAGCCTTGCATCCTCTTCATCAACAACAACAAAAAATTCCCCGCCAAATTCTACAGTAATTTCCAATCAGAAAAAAAAGAGTGGTGTTGGCGGTTCGTTCAGGTTCCGATCATTGAGAGGGAATAATTCGGCATCGGCATCATCATCGTCTTCATCATCGAGTAAGAAGAGTAAGAAGAGTAATGAGGGAAAGCATAATGAAAAGCAACAACCTCAATTGCAATTGAATGATTCGAATTTGAATTCATCAGTGCAAAATAATCAACATCATCACCATAATAGAACAATATCAAATGGTTCGACACATAGTGGTGCAAGTGGACATTTTCCTCTACTTTCATCATCATCGACTGGAATGATACAAACTGGTGGACATTTTCATAGAAAAACTTCAAGTCAGCCTCCACCTAATTGGGCTACTTTTAATTATCAAAATTCTGGAAGTTTATTGTCTCCTAATGGAACTGGTAATCCATTGGTTAGTTTACAAATGTCTCCAAGTCCTTCATCATGGCAGAATAATTACTTTATCTATAATTATGCAATTTTATCATCATCAGCTCCACAACCTTCCACAGTGAATAGAAGTTTATCTAGCTCACCAATGAGTGTTTCTTCAGCTGCTTCAAGTGTTAGTAATTCGAGAGATCAATTAGTGGAATATCAATTGATGGAATTCTCACCACAACAACGATTGGTTCATGAAAAACTGAGGGCCATGTTTCCTTCCATGAAAAATGTGCCTGACTATTTCTTGGCCTATTTTTCATTGGTTCTTTCAGATGAAATAACTTTGAAGGAGACAATCTTTTCAAATGTCAGTGATATTTCATTCTACTTGGAAATGCAATCCAAGATTGAAGAATTATTCCTCGAAGAAGAGGAAAGACTCGGAAAATCACCTAGTACTTCTAGAATGGATCATTTCACTCCTAAATCACCAGCTTATCATAGTGTTACCAATGACAATCTTCTTGCGAACACTACTGAAGATGGTGACATTAACTATTCTTCCAATTTTTTCAATTCTAATGATGCCTATGAAAATATTACCTCTAACCTAAATTTGAACGACTCATATTCTAGTAATAACACTTCTACCGAAAAAGGTGATATTCCTTCCTCAATTATCAATTTCCAATTAGATTTCCTAAATCCTTTCCACATGATGAGCAGAAGTGAGCTCACTGTTCGCTTAATCATTCTACCAAAAATTTTCAAAAATGTTTTCTATGCAAAGACTGAAGTTGCTCAATTAATGTCGCCTGTATTTTCTACTAGAAATAATTTACACTTCCGAGATTCCTTTATTCACAACGACGAGTTTGTTGTATGTATCATGATTGGATTTTGGGTACTCGAGTACATTCCATCCTCTGGAATTATTGTACCAAAACTTATTTATGGACCATCAGAGCTATTTTCATATATACAGAGTATTCCTGTAATTGCCACTCTGAATAATAGTGATGGACACGTAATGAGTGCACTCATTTCTACAATAGTTAAATGGAATTGTGAAAAGAAGAATCCAAACACTAACTCTATGACGTTCATTGATGACTTACTAAAGACACTACACATTAACTTTAAATATGCCCATAATTCAACACTTGAAAATTGGAGGAAGGGTAACTCATCTCTTGAATGGACCATACCAAATCATTACAACCTGCTAAAGGATCCTAGTGTAAACACTACTAGTTCTCGAGTTTTGAAATTCAAATCAATTGAAGATTATGAATTATCAGTGCCTAAAATTGTTCACACCCTGAGTAGTGAATTGTTAATTTCTAATGGAGGAGTTTTTGATTATCTAAGTTGTCTCCAAAAATGTTTCTCGTAAGTATTATTATTTCTAAGATATTTAATTTAATGATTAATGTTGTATTTCATTATCTGATCAATAACATTTATAGAGAGGACTATTTCATGTTACAAACAATTAGAGCCTCATTACAATTAAAAGAATTCGCCCACTTGAAATAAATGCAGTTCAAATTTTGTTTATTAAAGCATTTGAATAGACTTGTTATATTGTTTAATTTCGTGGCACTTGACACGATTTTTCTTTTGACATTTAATTCTAATATCAACACCTGCATGAGAAAATTTCATAGCTCTTGGTGGAACAAGTGCAACAAGATCATATCTGACCTTATTCTTCTTTGACTTGTAGAAATCCACAACTCTGGCAAATTCTGGAATGGCAGCATTAATAGTTGAAACAAATTTGGCATCGCCAGTTCTAGGTTGACCAAAAGTAATTAATTTAATCTTGGCATTCTTATAATCAACGTATTTTGATGAAACAAAGTCCAAAGCAGCAATACTAGTAACAGCAGCTCCCTAATAATAATTATTAATTTTCCAATCAAATGTTTTAAGTAATTAAATTAAATTCCGTTATGTTGTTGTGAAAATCCAATATCCAAAAATGTTCAATGATAATTCGGATCACAAATTTATCACCATCATCCTTTCGTATAAATTCTAATAAAAAAATATAACAAACCTTTGAATGTCCAGTAAACATGACAGTGTCAACTTGATTTTCACTACTAAAAACCTTCTTTAAAGCAGCAACCAAAGTTTCCTTCAATTTCTTATAATGTTGCAAGAAACCTCTATGAACCTTTCCATTTCCATTAAAATCAGTCAACTTGAAATTAAACGAATCAGCCCAATTTTTAACATTCTTTGGTTCAACTCCTCTGAATGAAATTACAACAGTTCTAGTCAATGCATTATAATAAATTTTGAAAGAAGTTTGTGATGAACGATGAAACTTGACAACTTTGTAATCTTTGGCATTTGGCAGGGATGAACATTTGACAATTGGAACTTGTGAAATTTTGTTATGATAAACATCTTGAGAGAAAAATCCTGCCCATTCAATATCTCTTGGACAAATAGTTTTCAATCTTCTATTCACAATTTCCATTTCCTTGTCACTATTGACAAGTGACTTGACAGTTTTTGCGACATTTTTAATCTTCTTGACAGCTTGCTTTAATTTAAGTCCTTCTACTTGTTGTGTGTAGATGGAAAACAAGGCAAGCGTGAGAAGAAGAGCAAAAACTAATTTGTTTGCTTTCATTTGTCGGTTGTGAATTTTTTTTTAAAGATAATTTTCAAGTGACCTGACAGCTGAATTTGTGATGTGAGAAAGTGTCGTTTTTTTGAGCTCTGGCCCATTACATGGATAATTGGTGATCTAGCAAGGCATGAGATTTTCATTTTACAATACAAACGAATGAGAAAAATCTATTCGAAATATACAAATTTCGAATAATATTATTCGAATAGTATTTTCATGAATAATTTGAAGAAATGAATGTTTTATTAGTTTCAATAATATTAATCATAATGATGAATCCTTTGTTGTTCAGACATATTGGAACAATACCTTTCGAATTCAATCATTATACATTCGTTCAATTTCCCATATTATTTTCAAAATCTTATTTCACATATTATCTAAATTGTAACATTGTAAATGGAAACCAATTTAAATTGCAACCTAATCTCTCTATTAATAAAACATATTGTAAACTTTAATATCATCCTGAGTTTCCTTTAACTCATCCTTCATGTCAGAAATAATTCTCTCTCTATATTCCTTATGTAACATTTCTGGATAGTCCAGATATTCCCTAAAATAGGAATCTTTGAGCAAATTTTGAACCAAGACTTCACGTCCCATTCCTTCTGGATTACCGAGATAGACTGACCAGAGTCCATACTTTTTAGAATTCTTCATTAAATGATCTGGAATTTGTAGAGAATGTGCATGTTGAGAATAAACTGAATTACCATCAAAGGCAAATCCATAATATTCGGACATGTTTTTAAAATCATCACTGTCTGATTTGACTCCGTCTTGAGAGAGGAGAAAATCAAGGGCAAGTTGTTTGGTTTGTTCCATCAAGTGCTTTCGTTTTTTTTTAATCTACTTTCGGTTAGTATTATTAGAAAGGTTAATTTAAATGAGTTTTTTATATAGGACAATACCTTGTTTAACACTTACTAGAAAAGGAATGAAGGAGATAATGCATTTTTACCAAAAATAATCCAATCTAGATGGATAATCATTAGAAATAAACTGTTATCTCACTTTAGTTTGTTTGGATTGAATCAAATTGGAGGAATCTAATTGTTGAATAGGAAAATATCAGTTATTTTGGACCAGCTTTCCATCATTAATGATGTGAAGAAAAAGTTCAATTGGATTAATTTTCAATTATAAATTTAGTTTACTTTCCATTAAGGTTTCTCTCTTGTCAACTGCTCATAATCATTTTAATTTCTGGCCAAACTGAATAACATATGATAAGAATGATTTCAATATTTTCTTTCCATCTTCTAGAAAGTATCCAAATAATACTTTTCCCTTCTTTGTCAACTAACTTTTCAAAACATTGTAAAAAAAGATTCTTGTAAAAAAACATTTCAACGCTCAATTCTGTTAGTAAAAACAAACAAAAAACGAAACATGTGTTGGTCTCTCAGAGCTTCCTTGTTCTTTTCCATCCTAGGAGGATTGATGACTTTGGATCAGATTCGAAGAACACTTGCTATTCGAAAGGAGTGGAGAGCACGGAGTATATCTCAAGTATTAATGTACCTGTCGTATACCTTGATGGAATTCCTACAATTTCTACAGTATTGGTTTGGAATTGAAGGAACGTGTGGCACCACTTCAAATATTTTCCTGTCAATTGTGGCTCACTTTCTAATTTGGACTCAACCACTGGCACACAATTATTGGTGTTTAAGGAATACAGCGAAGGGAAGAAGTACTTTCAGATATGCTTTGTTTTGCTCCTTCTCCACCCTAATTCTGGCAAGTATCAGTTTGGCAATGGGTTATTTTCAAGTTGGTGGATTTGGTGTTGGAATTGAAAATGACAATCTGGAAGGTGTTCCAGGAAATGTTTTGGGAATTGAAATTCAAAATGTGAATACCAAATTGTGTTCAATGCAAGGACCTAATCATTTATATTGGATGTTTCCCTATCATCCAATATGGGGACATGGCATTTCGTGGTTTACTTGGTTGATGGTTGCTGCATTTCCTCATTTCTTTAGATATTCAGTTAAGGATAATGATTTCTTTGGAAAGAGTTGGGTGATGGGAAGTGTTGTCGTTGGTGGATGGTTAGTTGCCTTGGCAGTCACTTTGACAATTGGCAATTTCCATGAGACACCTTCTTATTGGTGCCTTATTTCAGTTCCATGTTTGGTGTAGCCCTATGTGTCTGCATTCTTCAATCCTAAACGATTCATTGTTCGAGAGGAATTGTATGTCAAAATGCCAAAGTCTTCATCTTCTGAATATGATTCAAAGAAAGTTGCCTAATTTTTGAGGGATGAGAATTGATGGATTGAAAGCCTCCATCTCATTGAGAATGAGCATTGACAATAATAGTGGAATCATTCAATGTCGATTTGAAACTATTTCAAATAAATTTCGAGTTGGAATCTGCTACTTTTTTTAAGTGTTTGGTGATAAACGTTGGGTCAATTTGTTACTTTCCATTTTGAGGAGTCATGCAGATTTCTTGAATGAAAGTTGAAGTGAGTACCCCACTCACTAAGGTTTATTGTAAACTACACACACCAATAAATATGAAAAATTTTTGTCTGAAAAAATTTCAACACAGCAAGATGTTAAAAGACAAGATTTACGCTCTTATTAAAGAACACTCCAGTGATGTTATGGCTAGTATGCCTCCAAACACCATCAAGATGGTATTGGATCTACTTGGCGAAAACCCTGAAGACAAAGAAAGATGGCTAGAAATTGTTGAAGACGCAGGTGGTGCGTTATTCAACAACTTCTCAACAAAAGCAGAGGCCCAGGAATACTTTACCAAAGGTATTAAGAAGTTAGCAAAGAGTGGTAAAGTTGCTTCCACTAGAAGTAAGACTACCTCTTTGCAAGAGGCAAGCACTCCAAGTAACATGAATAAGACTTCTTCTTCATCTCAAATGGCTACCCCAAAGGTTTCTAGCGTTAGTCAGGTTAGAGAGTTCGTCCAAAAGAGAAGGATTGAAGAAACAGACGACAAGGAGTGGAAGAGAAGAGGTGTTATTCTTGACCCAGCTGATTTCCTTGAAAAGCCAGCTACTTGGAATCTCCCAAGTAGACAACAATGGGAAGAGATGAACCGCCAAATCAACATTTTAGTGGTCGGTAAACAGGTTGAAGAAAAGGTTAAGGAAACGTTTCCGCCATTGAGTACCAATAACCAAGCATTGAAAGCAGAGTACGACACCTTGAAAGAGGTCGCAGGAAGCGTCTACGGTGCTGCATTGTTGAACAAGGATGAGTCAGTTGCAGACAAGTTGGAGGGTGCCATTGAATATATCAAGGAGAAAGCGGTACACCTCAAGCTCGTTTCCTTCGACAAGCATCTTGCGGAGAAGGTTCGTATCATTCGTTCAGATAAGACCTGGAGAGAACAGGCTGACCTTATTAAGGTCGCCTCCAAGTTGATGAAGGTAGAAAGTGAAGTGATTAAGAATGGAAACTTGCCAGTCATCAATAATATGACTAAAGCTGTTGAAAAGGCAAGAGATACCTATCCTGTAGCTTCCCACTGTTTCAAATGCGGAGAAGTTGGACACTTGGCAAAGAATTGCAATAAATCCACTTCCAAATACGTCTCGGTAAGTACTATTTTTCGATCCTCCAGATGCGGCAGAGATACGGGAGAGGAAACAAGCTGTTCACTCCATTTCGAATGCTTGGAAGGAGTGGAAGAGAAGAGGAGCGAAACCTTCGATAATAAGGCTCCTGAAAGAGGGTGTGAAAGTGCTTCCTTCAACAGGGTTCAAAAGATCAGTGGAGACAGTAAATTCAGCCAAGTTCTCAATAAGGGAACTACAGTGGTTGGAAAGGGAGATAAATTTGCTAAAGAAGATTGGTGCATTAGAAGCTTGTCAGAATGCGGAAGTAGTGGCCAAGTTCAGATTGGTACCAAAGGGAGAACAGTACAGATTGATTGTAGACTTGAGACCCTTAAACAAATATTGCCTCATCCCCAAATTCAAGTACAACACATTGAAGAGATTCTTAGAGTTTATTCCAGAATCTGGAACCATGTTCCTATCATCATTCGATTTGAAGTCTGGGTACCACCAGCTAAAAGTCCACAAGGACTCAAGAAAATTTTTTGCTATCAACTATTTTGGACAATTATTACAGTTTACTGTGTTGCCCTTTGGCTGGAATGGATCACCATAGAACTTCACTTTGGTAATGAATCAAGCGGTAATTTTGATGGAATCACCACTCATGCGTCTTTCCAATTATTTGGACGATGTGCAAATAGTGAATGTAGTGGAAGAAACAATAGCCGTACAGAATGTAGAAATATGCAGGGAAGATGCAAACCAGCTTGGTTTAGTGTTAGAGAGAAGAAAGAGTGTAATGAAACCAATGACAGAATTAGTAGTGTTGGGGTCATGTGTGAATATTATAACGAAGACACTATCAATGACAGAGGCTACGATAGTGAAGATTACGAATATGATAAAATCAGTACTCACGCGGATTCATTTAGGCAAAACAGTGTCGGTAAGGAAGATGAGTTCGATAAGCGGGACAGTGATTGCTTATTTGGAATGTTTTATCCCAGCAAGGGTGATGCTTGCTCCCATATTCGCCTTAATAGCAAAAACAGTAGTGAAGTACGGATGGAAAGCTTCGGTATTCGTAAGGGATGTCAGGGTCATTCACAACCTTCAATGGATTATTGCAAATATAAGGATGTGGAATGGAAAACACTTCCAGAGGCCATCATTGGTCTATTACTTCTGGACAGATGCATCAGATTGGGGTTGGGGAGCATATTTCGAGGAGAAGGACTTGAAGATAGGTGGTCAATGGTCGGAACAAGAAAGAAAACTTCATATCCATATAAGAGAAATGTTAGCGGTGTTAAGAGCTTTGATGGAATGGAAGCATTTGTTCGAAGAGAGAAAGATCATTATTTATGTGGACAATTGGATTATCTTACACAACATTTTAAAGGGATGGGCAAAAAGCCCACTTATGAGAAGGTTAATTATGAGCTTCTGGAGAATTATATTCAGCCACAATATAACTCTATTGTCTGTGGAATGGTTACCGTCGGAAGAGAATTATATGGCAGACGGGATCAGCAGGGGGATAATGAACGATCCCACGGATTGGGAGATGACTATTCCAGCATTTCAAAGGATTCAGAAGGAACTTCTAGTGGAAATAGGATTCGACAGATTCGCTTCCCACGTAAGCTTCAAAGTCAAGCCTTACATGGTAAGAGAAAGAAATTTCAGAGGAGAGAAAGCAGACGCCTTCTCTACATTATGGACAGAAGAGGTTGTAAATTTGTGTTGCGTCCCATTCAACTTAATAGGAAGAGTATTGAAACATTGCGAAGAATCAAAAGCTATAATGGTGTTGATTCATCCAGTATGGAAGAGAAGGTTTTGGTGGCCAATTCTAGAAAAGTATCGTATAAGGAGTGTATCGATGAATGGAAAGGACTTCTTTACAAAGTCCAATACAGGTCACGTAGAACCTTGCAAGAAATCTTGGCTATTAGAGGCAAGTCTGATAGATTGTCGAACTCGGAACTAATTAGAATTGCCAAGGAGGTCATTAGCTCTCACAGATACAAAGAGAGCACTGACAAGAACTACAGAAGATATTGGGTGCGCTTTATTAGATTTAACATTGAAAGAAAGGCTTGTTTTCCTCCTTCAGAAGATAATCTTATTGCTTTCCTGACGAACATGTTCCTTAAAACACCGTCAGGAAGCAACTGCAGTGCAGCATATGCTGCTATCATGGCATTTGCCAAGAAATTTAGTTTAGATCAGGGAATGCGAGGAGATAATATTCGAGAAGTTTTAAATGGAATGACTAATCTTTCAAGAGTGGCTAGTGAGAAGGAAAGAAATGCTTGGCAACTAGAATTTATTAGAAAGTGGGTGAGCATAGGTAGGAGAAGCGTGTCTGACAGAGAATTTGTATTATACACATCTATGATGATCATAGGTCTACGAACTATGTTGAGAGGAAGTGAACTTGGTGAACTAAAGACCGAAGATGTTCAATTTCTTCGCTTGGAGAATGGTAAAATGGCAGTCAAATTGAAATGTAGAAGAGTTAAATCTAGTCAGGGTAGAATGGGTAGAATTATGTGTATAGAGAGTACAGGAAATGATTTGTGCCCAGTATCTTGGTTGAATAGGTGGATGGTGTATAGAGATCAAGGTGATTACTTATTTGGTAATAGTAAGGCTTTGACTACAATCGACATTTCGTGGATACTGAGATTTGTGGCGTCAGTTATTGGAGTAGATGGATGTTTCTCCTCTCATTCTTTAAGAATTGGAGGTGCTAATGAAGCAGCTCAAGCAGGTTTTTCTCTCGCTGCTATTCAAGCTTTAGGCAACTGGTCTTCAAATGCGGTTGACAAATATTTCAGATCTGAGTTTTTCTATAGTAGAAACGTATCAAAAGAATTGGGTTTCTAGTAGGGGCTCATTGTTTTCGTATTTATTGGTGTGTAGTTGGATAAATTGAAGTGAGTACCCCACTCACTAAGGTTTATTGTAAACTACACACACCAATAAATATGAAAAATTTTTGTCTGAAAAAATTTCAACACAGCAAGATGTTAAAAGACAAGATTTACGCTCCCACCA
>NW_003163266.1:236975-282442 GCF_000004985.1 Naegleria gruberi
AAAGTCTTCATCTTCTGAATATGATTCAAAGAAAGTTGCCTAATTTATGAGAATGGATGAGAATGGATGGATTGAAAGCATTTCATCTCATTGAGAATGAGTATTGACAATAATAGTAGAATCATTCAATGTCGATTTGAAACTATTTCAAATAAATTTCGTTATTGCAATCTGCCACATTTTTTAAGTGTTTGGTGACAAATGTTGGTCAGTTTGTTATTTTCCATTTTTGAGGTGTCACGCCGATTTCTTGAATGAAAGATTTCTCTTGTTGAACGTGATTTCCAGATATCAAGCTAAATGAAAATCCAAATGTTGTCGATATTCGTTGAAATTGAAAATTCATGAAGGAAAGCAACATTTCCATACAATTACAATTTGTTTCTTATCACCACTCGAGATGATCTTGTTTCATGTGATCTTTCGAATGAACTTGTGAAAGATCCTAATTACAAAAGTGAAACTGTTCAATAAAAATTACGTTAAATGCAATGTTTTAAAGATGTTGATGAATATTTCATTTACAGTCGTCCTCAAAAGGTAATATACTGTCGAGTTCACTCATTCCCAATTACGAAAACATTTCTAATAATTCATTCAACATCCAATAGAGAATCTTCAAACTATGAAAACATGATCTCCACAATCTCCCCATTAAGTCGAATATTCCAAACCAATTAGTACTTTGAATTAAGGGCATTTAACCTATTTGGATGCTTATTTCCCCTTAATTGGACAATTGCACTACGGTACTTCCTCAACAGTCCATTGAGATTTTTTAGATAAAATACCCAAAATTCAAGGCACCTTGAAAATAGTTTAAAGGAAGCCATGCATGTGAGATGATGAAGAAGGCATGTTTGCATGCGAAAGTTATGATGAAATCTAGTCATGTACATGTTGGTGCACATGACAGTATGTGAGAAGATTACATGTCTACTCTTTGATGTTGTAAGGGCATGTCTGAATGAAAATCCACACATTGGATGGAGATGTATGTGTGATGATAAGAGAGATACTCATCTTGATTAGATCTTTTACTTCTGCAGAGTTGGAAATAATTAAGAACTGTTTGTCAATAGTACTTACCAAGTTTTTGTTTTCCTTCATGTAATCATGGTGATGTAAATTGACATCATGTTTGTCAAGAATGAACATGAATCAAGTGTTTAGCATGGAGTGGTTGTGCGTCACTACTCCATCAACATGTGAAATTATTTCACACCAACAAGAACAAAAGGTAATTTAGCAACAAAACACATATATGGCAAAGCACACCCCCATTATCACCAAGCAAACTGTTCTTTCAAGATGTTCCATCACCTCACTTGAATCTCGGTTAGTGGTGCTACCATTGAAAGTTGTTGATTTAAATCTTGTCCACCAAAAGATGAGAGGAAGTAGTGCGCACCTCATTGTTGCCTGGTTGGTGATGTTGTTCTTGTTGTTGAATTGGTAATAACCAACTCAAACAAACAGCCTCAACAAGAGTGCATTTCATTGCTTTGCAATTTGCTTTCTTTTTTTCTAAAGTGTTGTTCATCATCATATCGCTTAATATTTATTTTAAGAGAGTAATCAGGTGGTGTGTGATTCTTGGACTAGTAGTGCGCAGAGTGATTATTAGTATTATTATTATTAATTATAATCAATTATTTATATCTTTAAAATCATCAACACATCAAATATTTAATAAGGGTTTGAGTTGTTTCCCGCCAAAAATATAATTGACTCTTGAAAGGGGTAGGTACCTACCTGATCATTTATTTATAATATTATTTAATATTATAATATCTAAGATCTTGCTTCGAAACTCTATCAATTGATTTCTTTTAAATTTTTAAGAACTGTAGAATCATAAGAATTACCAAATAGAACGGACCAAAGCAAAAGAGAGTAAAATCTGCGATATATCTCAAATCACATCCAATTTAATCTTAAGAATCCGAGATTCTATTTTTACGCCAAGTCGCTACAAGTACGGAAGTAAAGAGCCATAGAGTGAAATTTTTTTGCTATTAGATTGTGGACTCCATTGTGTTTTAGTGGTCGAGTGACAGTTTCAAAGTTATAAGAAACTCTAAAAAATTGAACACATCTCTCACTTTGAGGTTCCATTACTGAGAGAATAGTTTCGAATAATTATGTCGGAAAGTGACGAATCTTCAAGGGAGGAATTGGCAACGAACAGTGTTTCGAATAGTGCTTCATCTGCTGTTGGTTATCTACATGTGAAAATGCCCCAAACAATTCTCTCAAAACGACAAAGACCAGGCATAAACTATTCAAATCAGCAACAACACAAAAATCCATCATCAGACCCATCACAATTTAACATTGTAGACGAAACAGACAAGACAACACTCGATGTCAATAAGAAACTAAGAAAGAAGCGAAAGAAAAATCTACCTCCATTCCTTTCGAATACATGTCAACAACAAAAATCATCAACACCAAACAGCAGCAACGACAATTTAAATAATGGTAATAATAATGAAGAGGAAATTTTGGATTCAATCGAAGATATCGATCCTTCCATCAAGGTCTATGCATTCGAAAAACCACTAATGACAAGCGCTACCAATTTTAAAGATAATTACTTCATACTGACACCTGTCGTGAACAATACTACATCTAGCACATCTAATAATGCTACTGTTAATTCTACAACTCAACATGTTTCCTCTCCATCAAGAAAATCTCAAAATCAAACTATCTCAACTAATCCGCACCGAAAAAATTCTAGACGAAAATGTTCGTCTTCCTCCTCTTCAAACTCTTCCAATAACAATAATACTTCAGCAGCATTACTTTCGAATAATAATCTGTCTAGTACTACTCCACATGTTGTAAATTCGACAAGTGCTGTACATGTTCATAACGCTAGGAAATCGAGTCAACAACAACAACAAGTATCACATGTGATTATTGAGTATCCACAACAACATCAACAACAACAACTTGCAAATCAACAACAGTGTGAATTAGGTGGATATGAGAATGGTAATACGGTGTTCAAGTTTGGTAATTCCTCATCTGTTCGTGAAGTTTCTGGCATGGATAAATTGACTGAGAATCCCCTTAATGATTTTTTACAACTACAATCCTCGTTGAATAGTAATAATGCGGGTAATAGTGGTGTGTCTTCGGCAGTTGCCTTGCTAGCATCAGTATTGGCCAATAACCAAGTTTCGAATAATGATTCGAATGGTTCATCTATGGCTTTTGATTACGATTCCATGATATCCATGTTGGATAAATTGCTTTGCAGGCAACCAAACATGTCATCTTCATCTGGTGCATCTTCATCTGATAACATGTTATACAACATGCACAATAATAACACAACTAGTCCAACAAGTTTAGTTTCAAATACTAATCCTTCAAATCTATTCATGACAAGTGGCAACAACATGCAACATGGTACCTCCTCCACAACATCCCAAAATCAACTCAATAATTTATCCCTTCAACTCATTTCACAAATTGTTGAACTCTTAATTCAACGATATCAACAACAATTACAAAGCGTATTAAGCCAAAATCAAATATCGAATTCTTCATCATTGAATAATTCTCCAATTTCCAATCCAACCTCCAATTTTGTACAACATTTATTTAATCAAGATCCTCAAGTTTCGAATATTTCGACGAACCTATCTCAATATATAATGAATGCTCGATTTCCATCCAATGATGATTCGAATAATCAATTGCCACAAATGGTAGATCAGCAACAACTGAATCAGACATCCATGCAACCAAATAATGTTTCGTCCTCCTCAAACGAAACAATTTCACAACAAGACATTCTAAGGTTTATTCTCCAAAATCAACATCTTCTCTTTCCAAATTCGAATAATCAATCAAATAATCAATAAATTGAAAGTTTGAAACTCTTCTCAAAACTTCAATAATTGTCATTGTAATCTTAATTCGCATCTTTACAATGACAAGTTCACATTTCCAATCAGCGCTGATGAACTTGCCACAAAATTTACAATAAAAAAAAAATGGCATCACTTGAGGAACAGCTTTTACTTCGTCGTCAATTAATCTTCTCCAAAGTTACGGAAAAGATTGGACCTTCCCTTCCCAATGATGATAAAAAAGAGGCAAATTTAATGATTCGGGTGGCATGTTTCGTCTATAAAAAAGATGGAGCCGATCGACATTGGAAAGACCTGTTGCAAGCCTTGACTGATACCTCACATCCTAAGGAGAGAATTATTAAGAAAGATGATCACAGTGATGGACATGAGATGATGCCTCACTTGTTGAATTTGAAAAGAGTTCAATTTGAATGTATTCAATTTGATCCGAATGATATTGGAAATGGTCAATTGATAACTAAAAAGATACATGTTGTGTTTTGTGGAGGAGGATTGGGTCCTGCACATGCTAGTCAATTGGGAGGAAAAGGAAAGAGGGAAATTATCAAGTTCTTGGAACAGGGAGGAGGTTATATTGGATGTTGTGCTGGAGCTTATTTAGCATGTAGGTAATCTGTGATATTTATTGAATATTCTAATATTGAATGGAATGAAAAATAGGCACAGCGTATGATGCTTCTTTAAGTTTCTGGAATTATGGATTGATTGACTATCATATTCTTGATTTGTCAATGTGAAAACACTCCACAAGGTTCTGATATTCTCGTTTCAAACTTGAACGACTCTATTAGAAATGTCTATTACAGAAATGGACCTCTCTTTACACCAGTTACAGATGAAAAACTTCGTGAAAAGTATTCGGGAAACAAGATTGGACAATCGATGGTTTTACAAAATTTCAAACAAGAATTCACAAAGAAGAAGGTTGATTTGGAATCCAAATCAGTCATGATCGATACTCCCTCCATAATTGCCAATCAATATGGTCAGGGAAGGGTTGTGGTGTTTAGTGCACACCCAGAAGCTTCAGATGAACAGGTTAGAAATGAATTCAAATGTGCCTTTGTTTGGGCTTCCTCTCAATTGATTTATTGAAAACACAATCTTAATGATTTTTTGGTAGTGTAACTGCCAATGTGATAATGACAATGAGGATGGACAGACAGACATTGAATGCCACCAATGACCAAAATGTTGATTTTGCCAATTGTCCATATTTTCTTGCTCCTCTCACTTCATGACTTGAATATTTAAAGACAAACATGTATGGAATGCAAGCAAAGAAGGGTGTAAAGATGAAGAATACTAGAAATGAAATGACAGTAGCAATCAAAAAGGCATTCTTTGCCTTGTCAGTTTGATGTTTCTCATGAAACCAATTGTTGGTTCCAGCATTTGTGTAGGGATGTTCTTGTCTATTCACAAGAGGAGTTGAGGTTGTTTCAGCTGTTGTAGTATAAACCTGCTGTTGTTGCTGAGGAGGAATCAGATTTTGTTTCAAATTCTCATGGAATGGATGCGATGTATAATGAATCGCTTGAGGAGGTGGAGGGATTTCTCCATTACTTGGATAGGCAGAATTACTGTACGAAGTAGAATTGACTGTTGCTTGGTAATTGGTTGGATTCATTTTTTCAAAATTTGTTTCTTCAATTTGAAATGATCTTATTTCAAACAATTGCCTCTTTTGGAATTGTTACAAAATTGGAAATGTAATATTTTTACATTAAAATACTCTCAAAGAAAAAGGTTTATTTTGGAGTAATTTTGGTCGTACGAAGGAAGAGGAATAAACGTAGTGGTTGTCGTCGTAGTGGAGGAAACGAAAGGATTAAGATTCCAAAGTTCCTGCGCTTATAAGCTTTTATTCATTAATTTTCCAAATTGATTTTGAAATGATATTTGAATTAGGGGCATTGTGATGGATAATGATGGACACACATGTGGTTTACATGTGGTTAGTCTTGAATGGGTTGATAGGCATGTCCTTGAGAATCATAATATTCAGGAGGAGGAGAATCTTCATATGCTGGAGGTTGTGTAGTGGTGCTCAATTGACCACTTCGTGTTTTCTCAGGAATTATTCCAAAATCTTCAGCTAACAACTCAATTGTGAGTGTTCCCTTTTGTGCATTGTGCAAATTCAAAGTCAATTGTTGAGCTATTCCTTTTTCCAAACTGTCCAATGACACTGATGCCTTGCCAATCACATCATTCACCAATCGATCATAATCAAAAACTTCAAAATAAATAGTTTCTATCTCAGGATTAAAATTTGAAGGTAAATCCATGTGGAAAGTGGCATTCCAATCTGGATTGCAATTCTTCTTGATGACTTCTGTTCGTAATTGAATGGTACCGAGTTGAATTTTGACAAATGGATCTTTAAACAATTAATGGAATGTTAAACAAGATAATTTGATGAGAAATAAACTTACCAGAAGTGCCTCCTCGATCCTTTGCATCTAAATCTCGGCAGTTAATAACTGTTAATTTGAGTTTTGGCATTTTTTTGATTGATATGACGCTTGACTTTTGTGAAAAAGGATACATGTCGGACTAATAAGGTTTATAGTTCAACATTTATTGATTATATTGTGGTGGATAACTTGGTGGTGGTGGTTGAGAATAACCAATTGGTGGATACCCTTGAAAATTTTGATTTGGATATTGAGATTGATCTGAATATTGAGGTGGTGGTGGTTGACATTGAGATTGATCTGAATATTGGGGAGGAGGAGGTTGTGAATTGAATGAGTTATCATTTTGAGGAGGAGGTTGATTAGGAATTGGGTATTGAGGAGGTGATACAGATGATTGATTATTCGAATAGTATTGAGGTGGAGGAGGAGATGAATTGCTGCTATCGTATTGTGGAGGTGGAGGAGTGGGAGGTTGTGTGTTAAAATTATTAATATTCGAATGATTATAATTCAATTGAGTGGCACTTCTGTTGTGAACAGATTGTTGTGTTGGCAGAGTTGGTGGTTTAATTTCTGGAATTATTCCAAAATCCTCAGCTAGTAACTCAATGGTGAGTGTTCCTTTGTGTGCATTGTGTAAATTCAATGTCATTTGTTGAGCTATTCCTTTTTCCAAGTTGTCCAATCGAGCAGATGTCTTTCCAATCAAATCATTTGATGAAAATCTATCATAATCATAAACATCAAAGTAAATACTTTCAAATTCTGGATCAAATTTTGCTGGCAAATCCAAATTAAAAACAGCATTCCAATCTGGGTTACAATTCTTCTTGACAATTTCAGTTTTAACTTGAAGAGTGCCAATTTTAATTTTGACAAATGGGTCTTTAAAGAGTCATGATGATTTGATATTATGTCAACAATTTAACCTACCTGAAGTGCCACCCATATCTTTGGCATCTAAATCCCGAGCATGAATAACTGTGAGTTTGAGTTTTGGCATTTTTTTAAAGTTGACTTGGTTTGTGATTGATGTTTAGATTCCATTATTGAAATTACAATAAATTCATTGATAAGCATTAAATTGCTAGTTTAAATTACAAATTTATAGTACACAATTATTGGAATGGTTGTGGAGGATATCCCATTTGAGGTGGGTAACCCATTTGAGGTGGGTAACCCATTTGAGGTTGTTGAGGGTAACCTTGCATTGGCTGTTGTGGATAGCCTTGCATTGGTTGTTGAGGATAACCTTGCATTGGTGGTTGTTGTGGATAACCTTGTTGCATTTGAGGGTAACCTTGCATTGGTGGTTGTTGTGGATATTGTTGATAACCCATTTGAGGTTGTTGTTGGGGATAACCTTGCATTGGTTGTTGTTGAGGGTAGCCCATTGGTTGTTGAGGATATCCATAACCTTGCACTCCCTGTGGTTGATAACCCATTGGTTGTTGTTGTTGTTGTTGTGGATAACCATAACCTTGAACTGGTGGACCTTGATTGAGTGGTTGTGATTGAGTAACTGATTGAGTTGGCATGGCTTGTCCAAAATCTTCAGCCAACAATTCCACAGTCAAAGTACCCAACTTGGAATATTGCAATTTGAGATCGACACGTTGTGGTTGTCCCTTATATAAAGTTCCCAAAGCAACTGTTGCCTTACCAATAATATCATTTCCTCCAAAACGATCATAATCATAAACTTCAAAGACAGCACTTTCACTGGCTGGATTAACAGAAGGAGGCAAATCAAAGAACAAGGTTGTGTTCCATGTTGGATTGCAATTTTTGCTGATGTGATCAGTCTTTCTTTGAACGGAACCAATTGTTACTCTAACATATGGATCTAAATAGTATTAATTAATTAATATATAATGATGATGATAATGAATGATTATTAATATATATATGAATAATATTTGTTAACCAATCACAAAATCATTGTTAATGTACAAAACAATATTAAATATATTAAAATCGATTGTACATTGTAGTTGAATAACACAAATAATATAAGAAATATTTCATTGTTATAAGAAATTCATCATCATGGATGTAACATCACCAAAATTCATCATCATCATCACATGTAAAATTAAATCATCATCAAATTCGCATCATCAACCTACCAGAAGTACCACCAACATCCTTTCCTTCCAAATTTCTAGCAGAAATAACAGTAATCTTGAGTTTGCCCATTCTTTGTGTGTCTATTTTTTGCTAAAGTTTCCATTCCGTGTTGCTTGTTTGAGAAACTCATCGCGTTTCATGTGTTTTATAAATAAGAATGGATCGCTCATGTTCATGTGTGTATTTTTACCGCCAAAAAAAACTACAATATGAACTTTGTTTTATTCCTTACCTCTGGGGTTGATGATGGGAATGTAAAATTATAATTTAATATAACAGTTAGTTTATTAAGTTTGACTTGGATGAGGAGAACCTCTCAAGTGAGGAAGAATAGTATGATGTTGGGAATGATGAGGTTTGAAATGAGAAATAATTGGTCTGATTATATGATGAGAACCAAATACTTTGAATGGTGGTTGGACGGTATCACCCGATTGTTGTGGTGTAGGAATGGAAATTTGTGGCAATTGTTCTTGTTGGACGGTATCACCTGATTGTTGAGGGGTTGGAATGGAAACTTGTGGTAATTGTTCTTGTTGGACAGTATCGCCTGATTGTTGTGGAGTTGGAATGGAAATTTGTGGAAGTTGGCAATCAACTAAACAATTGGCAATAATGAAGCATGAAATGAATAGCAAGAGAATGAGAAATTTAGTCATCTTTTTTGAAAATGTTACTAATACCTTTTCATTCTTCCTGAATTTGAATCATTGTAATGCCAATGAACAATGTTAAATTGATATGTTTCGTTTAAGGATATTTACAGTTTAAAGATTTTTCCCAAGAGAGGATTTGGACACTTTGGTATTTTCAAGCAGATGGTAATGTTATATTTATATAGTAATTCATCTTTTGTGAAGTTAGAAATCCAACTGTTTGTGACCTCTGCGTGTTAGAAGAAGAAGGAGAACTATATAAGGAAGATAATGTATTATTTACACAATTTCAAGAAGAAATTCAAATTATTGATATGGTGGATATCCTTGTTGAGGAGGATATTGTTGTGGTGGATATTGTTGTGGGTATCCTTGTTGTGGTGGAAAACCACCTTGTTGTGGGTATCCTTGTTCAGGAGGATAGCCATATCCTTGCATTGGAGGTTGTCCATAGTATGGTTGTTGTGGATATCCTTGTTGTGGTGGATACATTTGTTGTTGAGGGTAACCTTGTTGAGGGTAACCTTGTTGAGGATATCCTTGTTGTTGTGGTGGAAAACCACCTTGTTGTGGATTAGTTGTGGTTTGAGTAGTAGTTGGTATGGCTTGTCCAAAATCTTCTGCCAACAATTCAACAGATAAGATTCCATTCCTTGAGTTGGCCAACCTTAAATCAACTTTTTGAGCGTGTCCTTTGTAAAGTGTTCCCAAAGCAATTGTTGCTCTTCCAATCAAGTCAGAAGATCCCAAACGATCATAATCAAAAACTTCAAAAGAAGCTGATTCTGTGGCTGGGTTGACACTTGGTGGCAAATCAAAGAAGAGAGAAGTATTCCAAGTTGGATTAGTAGTCTTGGTCAAGTGGTCAGTCTTGTGTTTAATTGTTCCAACAGAAACAACAACAAAAGGATCTATTCAGTGTTTAAAATATGATATTATTATTCAGTAGGATTATACAGATGTAAGTGTAATGATCAATGAAATTGTTTAAATAGTAACACCTACCTGATGTACCTCCAATATCCTTTCCTTCTAAATCACGTGCAGAAATGATGGTTACTTTAAGTTTGCCCATTGTTGATGATTGTTAAATTAATTGATGAACAGTGTTTGAGGTGTTTTTTTTGTTTTTAGAAATTATTGGTTTTGCAAAAGTTCCAATTTTAAATCTCAGAACGAATATTGGCAAGTTCAAAAAAGTTGCTCGCCCAATTAGATCGCCATCAAATTAAACAATTATGGACTTTTGGGTAAATAACAAAAAATTGAAAGCAAGGTCAAGGGCATGCTTCATTGTAACAAAACTGTAGTCCTTGAGAATTATTAATAATATAATTATTATTTTTATGTTAGAAATATTCAAAATTAAGGTATTTCCAAAAAAGTTAAGCACAATTATCAAACAAAAACAGAAAAAAAATGTTCAAACACCAAGCTCAAACATTTCCCGCCAATTTTCATCAAGATGATGAAAGCGCACTAGATGATATTGAAACAACACTCTCAATACATAATAATCCATCTTGTTTTAATCATCATCAATTATTGTCTTCCGATACCATCACAATCATTGCAAGTTTCTTGCCAATTTCCGATTGGTTTTCAATGAGTGCTGTGAATGAGTGTTGGTTTCAAGCTATGCATCACGGAATGAATCATGAATGGAAGAGAATTTATTATAAGGAATGGAAATTGGATCGAATCATTGCTCATCATGACCATTTGAAACTTTATGATGAAAATGATTTAAAGATGGAAAAGGGAAAATTTAATCCTGGTAAAGGAGAAGAAGAAGAACAGCACGATGAGGAAGATAATGATCATGATGATGATTTGAGAGGTGATGAGGAGGGAACAGTGGATTGGATGAGAGTGATTCAATACTATTTAAACAAATTACCAATCAAGACAGAAACTGTGGAGAGAGGAGAATGTTTAAACTTTTGTGAGGAGAGGAATAAGAGAATGGAATGGGAAAGTCCAATAATACAGAATGGAAAGGGAATTGTGGAGGGAGAGAATAGTTTTAGTATCTTTCAATTCTCGTTTCATGTATTGAATAGAATGAAAGAGTCGATTGAGAATTTCAAAAATATGGACGAAAGCTTGGAAGATCTGCAGCTGGAACTATTTAAACAATATAGAGTTTGTCTATTTATGGAATATTTGAGTTTGGGATTTAGACCTAGTGTAGTTTCAGATGTAGTTAATATTTGGGAAGGAATTTATGATAATGAACCCATTCTAACATTACCTCTAGTTTCCTTTCTCTTTATACTACATCAAGACAATCCAATAGAAATCATGGAAGAGTTCATTCAGGAGGAATATGGTGAAATCTCCAATTGGATCTACGTTTCACTTTCTCAATGTCCACAAGATCGATTAGGATTCTCTCTAATTTTGAAAGAATTGGATCTCACTAACTTTTCCTATGATTGGAATGGAAAGCTCCCTTGGTACCATCAAACTGATATCAATGAAAAGAATTTCCCACTCTACCTTGGAGTTTCCCAACATTTAGCTGATTATGAAACAAGCTACTACATGGATGATTATGACACCTCTCCATGTCGAGTCTATCATTTGAGTATTTCATGTGAATTATTGGCAACTCATCATGTCAAATTGTACAGAGAGGAAAAGATAATGAATTATTAACTGTATCTCTCAGTATTCTTCAATATTTTGTAATAATAATTGCAAAGTTCTCGTGAGAAAAATTCTGAAAAATGTAATATTCTAAAAATTCTAAAAGTAACTTCATCTCCATCAAAAACAACAACAAAAAAAAAGAATGACAATTTCTAAACCACCTCCATCTTCAGGTAATAATAATACCTCAACAGGAGCAGTAGAAGAATCCATTATTTTGCAACAAGCTTTATATTGTATAGAAGATAATTATGATGTGATGATGGCCTCACCAATCACGCTCCAACTCATCTCATCAATTTGTACCAATATTGTGACTCATCCGAACGAGGAAAAGTTTAGAAAGATTAAAATTGCCAATCCAAAGTTTAATGACTTTGTGATGGGCGTTGAAGGAGCTGTAAATTTATTAATGTTGTGTGGATTTGAAATTGATGATAGTGGAGAGTATATTATTCTCAAGAAGGAGAATTTTGTTGCTAGTGATTTGAAGGATTTGATTGCTGCCATTGATATCAAGACAAAGAATAATTTAACTACACCACAAAAGCCAAGTAGTAGTAGTTCAGCATCATCAAGTGTTGTGAAACCAACTGGTAGCAGCAGTTCAGTTTCCGATGCTGAAATAGAAGAGAGAAAGAAGAAAATGATGGAAGAAAAGAAAAAGATTCAAGCTGAAAAGGACAAAATCAAGCAACAATTGCTTGCTGATAAGGAGGAAAGAAAGCATTTGCCAACTGGTGTTTGCTCTAGAAAGACTACCAAACCAAATAGCACTTCTAAAAAGACTTTTAGAGACATTGGCGTCGAGCTCAACAAGGGAGGAGGCTGATGTTAATGGCAAGGAAGTTGAGAAAGAGATAGAATTTGATTGTTGTTCACTTGATTGGAAGAAGATTGAAAATATTTGAAATAGCTTAATTAGTATTTGAGAATCTTGATTCCAAAAAGTGATAGCATGTTTTGAGGATGACGATGTAAATGGTCAATTCAGCTTGTATTGCACCCTCAAATAGGTCAACAAGCAATCATTCACATCTGAGATCAACATGTTAAAACATGTCAAATTTGAACTTGATTGATTTCTTTGCCTAGATATTTTAAATATCTTTTTATTAAATAATAAATTAATGATGTAAAACATTTCTACATTCCTCACACAAAGTTTAAATATCTATTTACAAAGTACCGAATTGAACATAGACAGCTCTAAATTCCCATATTCTCTTCAATAAGAGACCTGCAAAACCAACAAAGATAGCACCAATCAAGACAACAACAAGAGCCCACCAGTCAAATCCGATATGAGTTCCAAATTGAACAGCAAAATCCAAAACCAAATAAATTCCACTGAATGGAACAAGTGAAACAATACTTGTAAACAACCACATACAAGCCAATACTAGAATAGTGTTGATATAATTCTTGTGAGTTTTCAAGAGACCAAAGAAGAATTCTTTCCTTATGATCATTATGCATGATATTAAACCACAAGTAGCTCCAAACAAACTCATCAATGCAGCAATTACCAAACAAAAAACACTAATTCCACTAAAAAGACTCACTTGATCATCTTCCAAATATCCGTTATCTTCATAATAATCCTCATTCTTATCATACTTTGCATGATAATCTTGCACAAAATCAATAGTCAACTTGATTTCAACAAATGACAAGATTAAAAAGATAACCGCATAAACGAAATTCAAAATTGCTGCAATCAATGGAATTAATACCCTGATAGGTTTTGGATCTCCAGCACCTCCCACAACACTACTACTAATATCACTCTTTTCAATTGAAACTCTAATATTATCAACTGATGGTTCGGCAATTGGCTCTGTTCTTTCAACTTTTTCATCAACCGTTTCTTCATCATTAATTTTCTCCTTTTTTTCATGATAATGATCTTCGGAGGTATTATTTACTTCTTCTTCATGATGAGAAGATGATGTTGTTTCTTGTTGTATCATTTCATCTTCCAATTCTATTGTTTCTTCGCGATAGACAGGTATTGTTGTTTGTTCTTCCTCTTCATGTTGTTCTTCATGTTGTTGTGATGATTCTTCGTTAATCACCTCATCAACCATATGACTCACAGTGTTGTTGTTGTTATTTTCATTATTGGACATTTTTTTGCTAATTATTTTTTTTTTAAATCTTTTGTAAAATGTGTTTCAATTAATATTATTGGAGCAATGACTATTTGAGTGAGGGTTGCCAATTGGTTGTTGTGGAATGCATTGGAGAGTTGACTGCTTGTTGTGAAATGTATTGGTTTGTTGGGTCGCCCTTGTATGTAAAATAATTGTAATGATATTTTAAATCTCCGATTCAAATTCGAAACTTAGTTCTATTGGGGAATCCAAAAGATGCATTCAGAGTGATAAGTAAGATATTCAAGATCCTATTGTTTGTAAAATAAATAATTTATATTCTTCTTTCACTTTGTGAGTAAGTGTTGGCATTTCTGTTACCACCATAATTGTTTTGTTGGGAAGCATAAGGACTTTGTCTAGCTTGGGAGTATGGGCTAGTAGATGGTTGTTGATTGGATGGTTGTTGATTGTTGTTGGCAGTAGTGGAATAAGGTGATTGTTGGGCAGCAACTGTGGCAGCGTATGGACTTTGGGAGTAAGGTGATTGTTGAGGAGTTGAGGAAGCATAAGGTGATGGGGCATACGGACTTGTTTGTGGTGTAGAACTGTATGGAGACTTTTGATAATTATTGTTAGAATTGGACGAGTATGGACTATTTTGATAATTTGGAGGATTAGTTCTTTGACCTCTATCATATGAATCATCTCTTCTTTGATACCTACTATCACCACCATAATTTCTATTTTCATTTCTATTATCATTTCTATTATCATTTCTATCAGAATAGTTGCGATTATTATTTCTATCACCAGAATAGTCTCTGTTGTATCTGTTGTTATTATCATTTCGGTTATTATCATAGTTTCTGTCAGAATTATTTCTATATGAATTATTTCTGTCATCTCTATTGTCATTTCTTTGGTAATCCCTGTTATCATTACGTTGATAATTCGATCTGTCACCTCTGTCATAATTTCTATTATCTCTGTTATCATTACGTTGATAGTTATTGTCTCCTCTATTTCTATTGTGGAAGTTGCCACTTCTTGAAAAGTCTACACGTTCTCTATTGTTATAGTCGTGTCTGCCTCCACCTCCATTTCTTCTAAAGCTCAAATAGTTATTTCTTGGTTTACCATTCATAATATTATCAATCATTTCTCTTGAAGAGCAGAAAGTGACAGTCTTTTCACCATTTTGTCCAATTACAACTGGAACACTGCCTGAATCCAAAATTGTTGGCAACATTCTTGGAGGAAGTGTTACATTTGGTAATAATTTGGCAATATACTTGCACTTGGATTTTTCAACCAATGGGAAATCAAAACAAGCACTAACAGCTGCAGTCTCTGCAACATCATCTAATAAATCAGCTTTCCATGGTACCTTAACCATATCTGAAGGTGCCACCGAGAGTGGATCTTGTCTGAATGTACCTGCAACATCTTTTGATGCCTTATTAAAGTCAACAAAGGAACTATCATCCAAATAGCATGACATGATTGAATTTTGGAGTGGATGTTCAAAGTGAACATATAGAGTAGTATTGCCTAGAGTATTTCTTTCCTTTTCCTCACTTGACAATTTAGGTTCAACAGTCTTGATGGCTGCTTGTAATTCTTCTTGATCAATGAAAGGAAGTAAGCATACACCCATCCATGTCTTGGTCTTTCCATTCAAATCAATCTTGAAATCTGTAGGGTAATAGTTAATAATTGGACTATCATCAGACAACATCAATTCACGATAACATGGAGGAAGAGCATGAGAACTTCTTGGAGGTAAAACACCCAACAATTGAGAGAAAGGTTTGTAAGGTTGACCTTTCTTAAAATTGAGACCAAGTTTTGAACTATCAACCATGGCCATATCAGAAGCAAACGGAGCAAAATGGTAAGGATAGAACCAATCCCAAGAATCACAACCAGTATAATAATATCTAAATACCCAAACCAAACCTTCCAAATATTTCAAAGAAACATCCCAATATTCATCAGTTCCAATATTAATATCCATCTTGTCCTTGTAATATCTTTCCTTCCATCCCTGAGAACCCAATTTCACTGTATCAGGGAATTTTTCGGTATCAACATTCTTTGCTTCATCAAGTCTTAATTTCAAGCTATCTTGATATTGTTTGGAATCCATTTTAGAGATGGAAGATGAGGCAGCACCTTCAACCGAAGTTGTGGCTGTAGATGATGGTTCGGATGGTTGTTCCTCAGTTTCTTTTAACTTTTTTTCAACAGGAGCTTCCTCTTCCAATTCTTCATTTTCCTCCTCATCCTTTTTTCTTTTACCTAGGAATGATTTTTCAGGTGTATTTTCCAATCCTTGCTTTTTTCTGAAATCTTCATATGGATTTGTAATGTGACCAAACTTTCCACGATGTTCTTTCAAAATTGGAACAATTTCAACACCTTCAGGTTTGTATGATTGATCCTTTCTTTCCTTTTGTTCACGCTTACGTTGTTCTTGTTGTTTTTTAAAGTATTCTTCTCTCTTTTCTCTGACAGAGAATATTTTATCTTCATACTCTGAAACTTGTTTGAGCAGATACTGGACACGTGAAACATTGACATCACCATTTTCTGTAAGATAACCACCCATAACAGGTAAACTCTCCTTGTACAATGCAAGTAACAAGTCAATTGCACCTTCTCTAATATCCAAAGAAGGTAAATGAGGTAAGAAATCGTTACCAACAAAGAAGCAAATAAAGACAAAATCATCCAAGCCTCTCTCAAATTCATATTGGAACGGAAGACGATCAGTTTCTTGTAGCAATTCAATTTCCAAATATTCTCTCAGTACACTAATGTGTAAAATTTCTAATGGCTTGTATTCATAGGGATGGGCACCACTATTCTTCTTTTCCACATCATAACCCTTTCCTCCAGAATTTTTACCAAAATTGACTTTTTCTCTTAGATTGTAAAAGTATGGTTCGTGTGTTGCAAGAGCAAGCATTGTAAGATCAGCATCCAATCCATGGATAACATGACTAGTATTTGGATTATATCCTTTCATTTCTCTTTGGGATCTAATAAAATCCATAATTTTATGTTCTCCTTCACCTGGAACATTTGCATCACTTAAAATAATTTTGACCTTTTTCCATCCTTCATCAGTGGTCAACTTCATGTGAATGAAATATCTTAGAGCTTTTCCTAGACGATACATGAAAGGAGTACCAGGAGTAATCACGTTTGAATCCCAATTATCTCCTGCAGGGTGAATTTCAAAATATTCATCCTCTTCCTCCTCCTGATTATTATTACTATCTTCAAATTCTTCATTGAGTGGCATATCATTATCTTCCATTAATAAACTAGCTAATTCCTTATTCTTGAAAGAAGAAAGTTTTTTCTTTTTCAAAATTCTAATTGGTTTCTCTGCAATAGAATCAATCTTTTCTGGTGGTGGTTCTAATCCACGACTAATTAATTCCTCACGTAAATCTCTTTCAACTTTCTTTTGATCTTCCATATCTTTTGCAGATTTATAACGACGAGCACGTTGTTGATTTTGTTTGGCTCTCGGAGCAGGACCATCAACAGCCATGAATAAAACTTTTCTTGGTCTGATGGCTGCATAAATTCTCTCTACATATTCAAAGATCTTTTCATACATTTCTTCTTCTGTTTTAGGTGCTTCTTCATCTTCTGGATGGCAACAAGGGTGAATAATACCATTCATATCCAAATATAAATTATCAAATTCTTTTCCGTTAGGATTTGGTTTGGTTGTATCAATTCCTTGGGTTACAATTCTAACAGTCTTCTTTTTAATGGTTGGTAATTGTCCATCAGCAACCTCAAAATCATCATAATTTGATGAAATTGTTGTTTTTTGTACTGTAGGTATTTCTTCAACACATTCCGATACAATATTTGGATATTTCTCTGTTAAATATCTATATAATCCTGGTACACCCATGGTGATGAATATATATTATTAGAATGGTGCTGATGATCAAACGATGATGATGAAAAACAACAATCGATGACGATCAAATTTTTTTTGAACTTTTTTAATAAAATTATAAAATACTTTTGGTTCAATTAAACGGCTCAAATTCTTAGCATGTTGAAAACTTCCTTCTTGAGGGAATCTAATAGGATTGGTTTGTAAATGACAGAGTCAAAACCATGACCCACTAGAGTATCAACACTTTCCCAAGTATTGGCTGTAATGGCTAAAATTGGTGTTTGTTTTTCAGTTTCGTTTTGTTTCTCTGCTTTACGAATCATTTCACATGCTTCCTTACCTGAAAGAATTGGCATGAAACAATCCAACAAGATAATGTCGTACTTCTTTCGTTTGTACATGTTGAAACATTCCATTCCATCACAGGCTACATCAATATCTTTAAATCCAATAACTCTTAGCATTTTGGTGAGGATTTTCCTATTAACTGCATTATCATCTACAACAAATATTGATTTCTTACTAATGTCAGGTCGAATAGGACTGGATGGGTGGTGAGATTCTGATCTTTCACTTGTTGGAGAGGCTGTTTCTACTCCCAAGAATGTTGGCATGCTGCCTACTTCAACAATTGATTGTCTTGGGGTACAACTGGCTTTCTTGCAATGTGCATTGTGCGGTTTCTCTTTCAACACCAAATCAGCCAAATCAACAAACTTGATCGGTTTGGTCAGGTATGAGAAAGTTTGATGATGTCTTGTTTCTCCTCTGAATATTGAAGGAATTATCATGCAATTCAATTGTTCCACAAATCTAGTGCCTTGAATTTGAGTACAGAACGATTCTGGGCAGAAAATCATATATTTACAGGAATGATCTGCAACATGGAGAATATTTTCAGATTCTTGAACAAAATCTGCATGAGTTTCAAAATCTTGAATAAGCACAACTCGTTTGAACAAGTTCAAATAGGAAGACAGTACTTGTCTAAAAACTGGATCCTCATCAATAATGATAATACTCAAATCTTGTGATTGATCTTCACTTAGAACGTCCAATAAATTTTCTGGATTCAAATTAATGTGAGTTGAGGAAGAAGAGCCTTCAGAATCTGTAACTTGCTCTTGTTTGTCCATTTCTTCGAGAGGGATATAGACGTTCATTGTTGTTCCTTCTCCTACTCTTGAGTTGACAATAATCTTTCCTTCCATTTTCTCAATAATTTGCTTAGTAATATTCAATCCAAGTCCATTTCTATTGGTATTGATGAGACTACTTCCTCCATTGTTCAATTTTGTAAATTCTGATTGTTTAAAGTAGTGCTCGAATCCTTGGGTCTTTTCTTGTTTTTCTATAATGTGGAATGGTTTGAATAAACTTCCAATTTGAGACTCTGAGATACCACATCCATTATCTTGACATTCAATCTTGAGATAGAAGCAATTCTTCTTAATTTCCTCTTCTTGGAAGTGTAGTTTCAATTCCTCATCCTTTGCCTTTTTACATTTGAGCAGGACTTGACCTCCCTTAGTATACTTGATCGAATTTGAAACCAAATTCATTACAATTTGACTGATCCTCACAGAATCTCCCATTAAAAACATTGGTACTTTGGAAACATCAAAGAATGAATGTAAAGTATTCTTCTTTTCAATTGCTAATGGAGAAAATACACAAGTTATGGATTCTATCAAACACATGACATTAAATTGTTCCACCTTCAGTTTGATATTTCCAATTTCCATTGAACTCATTTGAAGAGAAGAGGATAGGATGTGTAATAAGAGTGCCGCATTTTCATGAACATCATTAATCATTTCTGAGAAGGAAGCGTTTGAAACCATGCAATGTTTACAACTCTCTGAACAATCTTCACTCTTATAAATATTCTTAATTAATTCTACGGAACCAATAATGGCATGAAGTGGATTTCTCAATTCATGAGATAGTGATGCAATAAATCTCGTCTTTTCATAATTTGAAACTCTTTCCTTTGCAATTTCTACTTGATGACTAGTGTACTGATTATTTTTCTCTGTCAAGTGTTTGGAGAAGAAGAAAGATCCGATTAATACTGTATTCTGAATTACAAACACTTCCAACACTTTAACATAAAAGTCTGCTCTTTCCTTCTCACTCAGTAAATCGTACCACATGTAAAAAGAAGTAAGTAAGGAAATGGTGGTGAAAGCAATCAATTGCCCACATCCAAATAATATATAACTAGACTTGTAATAAAACGACATGGACACTACAAAAATCTTAAATGTTGTAATGATATGCATAGGACTTAATGGTCCATACTTGATTTGCATTGCAATTTGTACAAAATCAGCAAGAGATATTCTCGATAAGTTAATCATGGAAAAGGCATGTAAGGTTGTAACCTTATCTAATATAATGTTCACGCCCATATGTATAAAATGTTCCACAACTAGTACTATAACGAAGAATAACGGTCCTATATCCCATGATGCTATTGCTCCAAATATAATTGGCATGATGGCCAGATAGGACCCGACTGTTGAGTGGCAACTTTGTTGTTGTTTCACTTGTTGTAAATCTACTTCGTCTTTGATCGCTGCTGATGAATTAGCACTCCCTGCTGTGGAAGATGAAGGAGATGGAGGAACTGAATTGTTATTGGTGGTGGTAGATGAAGAATTATTAGTTGGACTATTTGAAGAGTATTTGGCCTTAATAGAAGAGGATGGCGATTCGGGGGCCATCTCTTCCTGGTTTGGCATTCTCTTCACCACAATATTGCCATTACTTGTTTGATGGTCTAATTTTCGGAAATTCTTACTTTTCATTATTGAGGCACTCATTGGTGATGAGAAATTCATATTATTTCTTATGCTATTGATGGTGCCTGATCTTCTATCCTTCTTTAATTGTTGTTGAGTGGCCACAGTGTCAAATTTGTCTTGAAGAAGTGAAGGAGGAGTTAAGGAAGGTGAAGATGTACTCGTTGTTTGTGGGGAAGAGGATGATGAGAGAAATTCATCATCTATTGCTTCCATAGTTGGTGTTGTTGCTGCATTAAAAGTGTTGTTATTATCATCTTCATCTTTATGAGGGACGGAAATTCGGATGGGAGAATTAGGTTTATAGTGATGAGAATTGTTGTTCGTTCTCACTGAACCTTCTTGTTCATTATTGAAACGATCATCACCACCAATTGATGTTGTTGTTATTATATTGGAACTATTTGATTTGAAATTGGATATCAAAGATGTTGTCATGACTATGATGGCCGTGGAAGTTATCTTTTTCAAAATGTAACGATATTAAAATGTAATAATAAGAAGGAAATTATTGACGTTGTGTGATGGTGAGATATGTAAAGCTTTTTGTTTTTGTTGTTCATATTTAGCCCACTCACAGGGCCTTATTAAGGGTGTTGTTGCTCTTAATAAGGATAATAGATTTGCTTGATAAACAATATTTGACGGGGTTTTGCTTCTTTTATATCCTCTCTATGTGACCAAAAAGTATATTTTTATAACAAGTTCATCTCCTGGTTCTGAACGTGTTTCTGTTGGTGAAAGAATATGAGGCAAAAAGTACAAGTTAGTAATCTGATTGCAATATAATCATATATAATAATATATTATAGAATGAAACAAAGATCCTCGAACCAACCCACTCGTTGACCTGCAATCTTTTTCAATGACATTTGTTGCATTTTTAGCTTGGCCTTACATTCGAGGCCAATATATGGCGTCTTGTTCGTAATCAATTCTGCAGTGTCTCCATCTTCAGTATTTGGATAAAAGTAGTAGATTAAATTTTGATAATTCAAATCTTTGGTGAATGGGTTGATTCGCATATCGGCAGTTGCCTTAATTTCTTCAAGTGTTCGGGCATAATTCCAAACTCTTAGTTCTGTAAAATCAGCACACATATTGACACCTTCCCACAATACAATCTTTGAAATTAAAGAATCTTTGTCGAATGAATGTGTAGGATATTCTAAGAAATAGTCCTGATTCACTCTAACCTTGATGTTATCTTGCTCAAAGACAAGCACAAAATGTTGCCACTGATCTGGTGCAATATAATTAATAAATCTCATATCAGTAGTATTAAAATTGATGTAAAGAGCTCCAATAGAAAGACTTAATTTGATAGAACGTGATGCTGAACAAGTAATAGTCAACAAGTCGCCACTAACATTCTGCTTAAATCTAGCCCAAAATTCAATTGTAAAATTACTCATCAAGATGGGTTCGCTCATGTCCGTAATCTCTGATATTGGTGCTATCCTTTCCATCATATCCAAGTCAAACATATAGGAAGCATCAAATAGTTCATTTCCAATAGCCGAATAGGGTCTTCTTATTTTCCCAACAGCTTGTTTCAAACTAGATTTATACGTTAATCCCAACTTTTCTCTCACATCTTCCATATACTTTTCATCCTTCTTCATCATGGCTTGTAATAATAATTTATAAACCAATGAATCCTCACTCTCAAACAAATCATGACACATTGTATTCAAAACAGACAAGATTGGAATATAACCAACACCAGCAAACTGTAAAATCATTCCGAAAATCTCTGATGGCAACTGATCAAACCCTGTAGGCTTTCCCGAAAAGGCTTGTTTTGGTGTATGAATACTAACAAAATCCTCTAATTTTTGTATATTGTGATTGAGAGTGGGATGTTCTCTTTGGGAGGCTCTCAACATGCCGAGAGGTCCTTTCGCAAAGAGTGATTGAACAACATCTTGTTTATGATAGGAGGAAGACATTTTTTTATTTTTTATTTTTTTTTAAATTTATTTGATGAACTTTAATATCTAAAGTCCTAGATGAACTTTTAGAAATTGTTGATTTAAGTTTTTAATTTAAATTAAAATTTTGTAAATTGAATTGCAATTGTAAATGTAATCTTTTGTAATCAATCTTTGAGAACACCTAGAACCGAACTAACTTTATATTTATCAATACCGAGTTCTATTCGAAAGAACATTTACTTGTGAAACTATTAATAAAATGGTTTCAGATAATCATTTCAATTTTAAGAAAATGAAAATTCATTCGAACTCTGCACCCGAACTCGAGTTTAATAAACAATTCAAGAGACTTTGTATTGGAAGTTTAGTTTGATGAAAGGAATAACCATCTCCAAGCTTAACACAAGCTGGAATTTGCCGTTGCTTAGTTACATGTCAGAACTTTATCTGTCAAAAATCATTAACAAGAGATCCCAAAATTCAACACAAAAAAATGACAGCTTCAACCACAGTGTTAATATGCCTGTTGTCTTACTTGTTTCTTTCCTTCTTCTTTACTTATAACTATGCAGCCGATCAAATTTACTATTCGAATCGTCCAACTTCACAAATGACGAAACCTTTCGTATATCAATTAGCAAGTGGTGCACCTGTTGCCCTCTCGATCAAATATTTCGATAACACAGGTGATTACGACAATGTATACCACTTCATCCCTGACAATCCCTCAGCAAAATCCAACTTTACAATGCGTTTCTATGTTGATGGATTTTCGAATATTGCTTGGAGTGCTTTATTGACTAGTTTGGTATCTGGATGGAATTCAGTGTCGAAATGTGGAGTTTTAGTCAAGTCAAGCTTGTCTAGCTCTAGAGAATCGACCACTTCACAAAATTCCACATTCTTTAATACACCTCTTTCCATTTCGAATAGTGATAAGTTTAATTGTGTGGTTTCGGCTAATTTTGCAAAAGCTGGATTGTTTGAAGTGTTGGTTACTCCAAAATCTAATTATGAAGAGGGTGTTTATTTATTTGAATATACTCCTGTGGCTGGTTTAACAGCTGATCAATCTTTATTTCAGGCAGAATTGGTCGTCTATTCGAAAACCACCTTTACGAAACTTGTTGGAAATCCGGTGGTTGATCCAAACAGTTTATTGGAAATTCAGGTAGCTCAACCAAGTATAATTGATCCAACTAATCCACCAAATCTCGATAACGAAACTTCCACTTCTTACATTCCATTGAGAGATAACTTTGGAATGAATGCTATTGTTTCTTCTGCAGTTTCTAATAAGATGAATTTGATTTATACATGGCAAGTTATGAGAGTTTACAAATTGAACACTGCCATAATTGATGTCATGCCAAAAACTAACTATCTCGGTAAATCCAATACTCTCCAAGCCATGTATCAACAAAACAGTTTAGGATACTCCTCTCTCGTTTTATCTCAAGATAAAATACTCTATGCTGATACAGCTTACAAGGTAGTGGCCTCAGTTTACTCCTCCTCTAAGACTCTCATTGCTAGAAAGATCAAATACTTGAGAACGCCACTCGATTTCTCTCCAGTCTTGTCAACTGTTGGAACTGTTTCACCAACCATTGTCAATTTCACTGATCCACTCACTTTCAAAGTAACCTCTAATTTCAAATATAGCGACAATTCAGATGCCACTAATTTACAATTTGCATTTGGTTATTTGGATACTTCCCTAATTAAGAGTTCTGATGTCATGAGCTTTAGTAATTTGGACAATGTTCCTTACTCGACCATTATGCAAGGATTTGTGAGGGTGACTGATTATTCCACTTCCAAAATTATTTCTTCCTACCTTCCACCAAGTTATGCTTTGGGAGAAAATCAAAAATCTTGGAAGACTCTTTTGTTTGTGAAGGATTTAAGTTTTGGAAATGTGAAAACTTATGCTTTGAATGGAGTTATTGTGAAACCAGTGGCTCTCGAGGAGATTTATCGATTTGTATTACCTTCAGCATTTATGAGTGTTTCCATTCCACAATTGAAAGGAGTAGTTGGCTTCACAAGAAAATCCTATCAAAGCACTGCCAATTCAACACTGATTGACTTGGTTCAAAGACGTTTATTTGCTGTCATTCAGAACAAGTTGGCAACCATGACTGAAAATGATACTGACAAGTTGGCAGATCTTGCTAGAATTCTCGATATTTGGGCATACAATGCAAAGAAAACTATGGCGAATATGGTAAACACAGATGGAGATGCTATTTTCACACTCTTGTACAATTTCATTTCCATGATTAAGAAAGATGCCAATCAAAACAAGTACACTGGTGATGTCACTTCCAAACTTCCACTTGGAATGAAGGATGGTACTGTTTTGGATATACTGACCTCTCTGTTGTCTAGTTGGATGAAAGTTTCTCAATTCAAATCGAAAACTGCATCACTTGTGAAAATGCTTTCGACTAGTATTGTTGATAGTATTTCACCAAGTGAAGAAAGAAGATATTCAACTGATTCTATTGTATTTTCTATTAGAAAGGATTATGCTTCTAATTTTAATGGAACTACTTTAACAACTGATTCTTCATATCATTCAGTTGTCATGCCAACTGTTTCAGTATTCAATTCAACGAAAGGTCTGTATGGAACTGAATTTGTAACCTATTTGGAAAATCCAAACAATTCCACATCATCCAGTGGTGGAAACATTACCAGTGATGTAATTTCCTTGAGATGTATCAATCCATCAGGTGATTACTTCCCTCTTAGCGAATTGACTGATCCAATTGTTTTGAATTTCAACTTGTCCATAGCCAACATTTCAAATCCAGATTTATTGGTCTGTAAATATTGGAATGAAACTGTCAGTGATTGGTTGTCCAATGGTTGTACAAGAACTGCCCTTCTCACATACGGTGATTACTATGTAGTTGAGTGTTCCTGTGATCACACCACTCAATTTGCAACATTTGTTGAGTTTCCAACTTCAACTACCAATTTAACTTTAGCACAAAAGCAAGCTTACTACATTTTATGGGGATTTGATATTGGAATTGGTGTCATATTTGTGATTGTGAGCTTGATAATGTTATTACTGATTTGTATCTTTAGAAATTCACAACCTGTCAAGGCCAAGTACATTGCTCCATTTGTGGGAATGACAAGTATCTTTTTAGAATCATTGTTGAGCTATGTTGTTAAGTCATCGCTCATGATTGGTTTCACAGCAACCAACTCGACCAATATTTCATTCTATTTGAATACTATTACATATTGTTCTGCTGTTATTATTAGTGTGGCTTTCGCAGAAACAGGAGAAGATTTGGCTTCTACAGATCATTTCCTCAAAGAGTTTGTACGTTTTCCTTGTGGTATGCTTGCCCTTGGTTATCTTTACCTATTTCACAGGATTTTCCATTGGAAGAATTGTTCAAGAATCACTCAATTCAGACACCTCTAAGCAAATTTTCACTTCTTCCATCTATACCATAGTTACCTCGAGTTTTATGGGTGCAATTCTTCTATTCTCACTTGTTGCAGTTTCCTTAATATTCATAGTTGACTTGATTTATGCCTTTGCTGTTGAATATAGAAAACCATACATTGATACATCAGAGATTTCAGGAACTCTTGTGGAAATGAGTGAATCTCAAAGCTCTTCTGCATTCAGCACTGATTCGAATAGCAATTCCAAGAAGAAATTCAAAGATTTGGAAAGCTTTAAAAAGGCAAAGGATATTACCATGTCTTCCATGTACAAATTCTTTGTCCAAGATGATCCTTTATTCTTCCGTTGTGAGAGTTTGCTTTTCATTTTCTGTTTGGGAGTGTTATTGATCTCGTATGTGTTTGGAATTGTTGGATTAGGTTTCTTTACACTCACTGGAAAGGCATTGAGTACAAGTGAAAGCGCATTCGAAACTTCACTCGTTATGGATATCATCAGATTAGTTCTTTCAGTTGTGTACTTTGTCTTGTACATTCTGGTCTTTGGAGATTTGTCACTTTTGATTTACATTTTCAAATATAGAAAGTACAGAGTTTCGTCCACTTCAGGTTCCACAAGTTTTTCATCTGAATCTCGATACGACAATGAATTACAAGAAATTCTGAATGACGGCTTAGCTTATTCCTTATTCGAAAAGTTCACAGTCAAGGAATTCTCAAAGGAAAACCTCCTCTGTTACAATTCCCTACAAGAACTCGAAGATGAAAAACAATTTTATCAAAAAGATTTGGAAAATCAAGTGAAAATGTTGGAAGAAATCATTGAAAAATATTTAACACAAACTAGTTCATTTGAAGTTAACATTCCTTCGAACACAAGAAAGAATCTCATTAATTTGATTAAATCAAAGGAAGGTCTTACAAAGGAAAATGTAAAAAAGTCGCTGGAATCTTTGAAATCTGATATTCTGGTCAACTTGACTGATACCTTCTCAAGATTTACTACTTCTCAAAGTTATGAATTTTGGACGCAAATCAAGGAAGAAAAGGAAAGATTGATGGCAAGAAATAAAATGGTTTAATGTTTAAATTCAATAAGGTATTGGCAATTATTTTTCAATAGTAAGCCAAATCTGAATGAATCAAATTTGAGATTGATTTAAAATATTCTTTAATACGGAACTGAAAAGCTAAATTTCAAGGGTGTAAATACATTGTTTTAAAGGTTGAGGTTTATTTTAAGTGTTTCTAATTATTTACAATTAATAATCATTTTCACACTTTAATGCTTTCTAGGAAATGCAAATAAATATTGAGGAGGAACTGCCACTTGATATTCCAATTCATGAGCAGCTCTAATTGGCCAATAAGGATCATTCAATTCCTGTCTTCCAATTAAAACCAAATCCGCCTTTTGATCCTTAATTAAATCATTAGCAAATTGAGCATCCTTAATTTTACCGACAGCGCCAGTTGCCAATCCATCAACTGATTTCTTGACACCTTCAGAGAATGGAACTTGATAACCTTGAACAATGGAAGTTGGGGAAAGTAATTTGGCATTTGCATTGTTGCCACCTGAAGAACAATCCAACAAGTCAACTCCACATTTTTGTAAAATTTTGGCTAGCTCTGTAGTATCTTTCATGGTCCATCCTTCATCACCAACATATTCATCTGCTGAAATTCTCACAAATAAAGGCATTTCACTTGGAATATTCGCTCTAATTCTTTCAACTAATTCAACCAAGAATCGAATACGATTTTCGAAACATCCACCATATTCATCACTTCTCTTATTCGAAGTTTGTGAAAGAAATGAAGAAATTAAATAACCATGAGCTCCATGAATCTCAATTAAATCAAATCCTGCCTTAATAGCTCTCTTTGCAGCATCCACAAATTGCTGAATCACCTCTTGAATTTCCACAATGGTCAACTCTGCTGGAATTCTATGATGTTCATCGAATGCAATTGGAGATGGACCTACAACATCCCATCCTCCTTGTTCATTTGTGAGTGCTTTTCTACTATTCGCTTCCCAAAGTCTTCCTGTTGATGCCTTTCGTCCGGCATGATTCAATTGTAAACCGATATGACCTCCTTGTTCATGGGCAAATTGAACAATTTTTGACAACATGTCAACATGTTCATCTTTGTAAATTCCCAAGCAGCCTGGAGAAATTCTACCAACATCTGAAACACCAGTTGCTTCTACGATAAATAAACCTGCTCCACCGACAATTCTACTGCCAATATGTTGGACATGCCAGAAATTAGCAAATCCATCAGTTGCTGAGTACTGACACATTGGAGAAACGACAATTCGATTCTTTAATGTTAAGCCTCTAACGGTGAATGGTTGGAAAAGTGGTGGAATGGAAAGTTCTTGTTGTTGTGTGGACATTTTTTTGAATTTGAATTATTGGAAAGGTTAGTTTAGGAAAATCTATTTATTCGAAAGTCGAGTTTCAATGAGGATGCAATTATTGTGAGGTTGCATAAATAATATCATCGAATTAAACAGTTCGTAAAAGAAAGTTTACCAAAACTGTTCGAAAGATAATCGTCCAAAAGATTGTAAATCTCCAAATATAGAATTTAGGATAGTAAATTAGATATTCCACTGTTCAACAATCTAGTTCATCTTAATTATTCGAAATCCGAATAAATGGCGTTATTTTAAATATATTCATTTTGATGAACTAGAAAACAGTTCAAAAGTAGTTTCGAATAATGTCATTCTAATTTATCCGAATCTATTTCGTATAATTTTTTTACAATGAAATTTACAGTTTTCAATATTACAGTCATGTATTTGTTAAAATTAAATTGCTTCCATACAAAACATCAATTAGAAACAGAACACCTCAGACAAGTGACATTAAATAATTATTAAAAAATTTAAAAAAAATGAAAGCACCCAGCATTCGTCTACTTCTCACACTCTCCCTGGTCGGCCTCTTCTTCATCATTATTACTTTCGGATTATTTTCAAAACGTAAAGGAAATGACATTTCCGAGTCAATTACAACTGGACGTGTGGCATTAGATAAAATTGACAGCAAATCCAGCACTTCAAAACCTGCACCACCTCCACCTCCTCCTCCTCCTACCTATTGTGTATCCAATGATGTTCTTTACTTTGGTCAACTCACACATAATGGAAATTTGAACGGACAAATGAAACGAATGTATGAAGCAGTTCATCCGAGAAGCAAGGAACCATTCTTGAAAAAGGAAAATACATTTTTCTTTACGGATATCGAACCATCTCCTTCCCATGTCTCATTCTTTTCCAGAATTACTTTAATGGCATCAAAAGGAGGGAAGGTTGGATATGATGGAGCTCAGAGACGTTTTCTCGAGTCAATTTTTACAATGTTAGAGTTGAAGAAGGAGAGGAATGATAAACGAGTGAGATGGTTCATGTTGAGTGATGATGACCATATGAGTATTCCTGCTAATTTGATGCGTACATTGGCAAAATATGAATTGAAATTGGAAAGAGGTGAATTGAGTGTGGATGAGCCATTAATTATTGGAAGAACACCTGAATGTAGAGCTGTTAGTGGAGGAGCTGGTGTCATCTTTAATGAAAAGGCCATTGAAGTGCTCAAGGTTAATATGGAAGAATGTATTAAGAAAGTTGGTTTACAATGGTATGATTATACCATTTACAGATGTGTGAATGATGTTCTCACAAAGACAAAGGAGGAAAAGTGCAAGATTTTGAAACATGAAACTTCCATGCATTGTTGTAATTACATGTATTTCTGTGATCCTTCAAGTTTTAAGGATCCACCAAATTTGAGCTGGTTCAATAGATTTAGAAAGGCAACTGGATTCCATTACCTTCAAGGAGATCACGTCAATAGGATGAAGGAGAATTTACCAGATAGTTTCTTTACAAAGATTGATAAATGCTTCCCAGTATCAGAGTTAGAGAAGGAACTTGATGGATACATGCCAAGTGTTTCATCTTCAAATAAGAATTTACGTGAAATTTTACAACAAGTTGAAAGTATGCCAGTAGTGAGGCCACCTTCACTCGATTGGATAAAGAGTGAATCGAAACAGCAAGATGAGAGTGTTGTCTCTTTCATGACAGGTTTGATTGAAATAATCTTTAGCAATTGGGAAAATCAATTCGCAAGCAATAGAAAACCAATAGATCAAACTCTGGAGAGAAAGGACATTGCCATTGCTGTTATTCCAAGTCCCCTCATTGAATCTAGAGCTTCACTCATTGCTAGAGAATATAACATCTCATCCCAAGTTGAACTCTCTCTCAATTATTGGCAACAATCTGGATTTAATGCTCATGTATGTGAATCCACACACACTTCAAAGATTTCTCTCTATGCAGAGTGTCTGAAAAAGTCATCAACATCCTCCAAATGGACCCTAGTTGTCTCCGAATCAACAAGAATTAATTCAGATTCCCTCCTTCAATATTTGAAAACTTTCAGCAATTCTGCAAAGCTTTACATTGGTGGAATGCGATCAGCTCAAGAATTAATCCTATCACAATTGGAAGGAAAATCTATTGGACTTCCATTTGGAGCTCTCTTTGCTGTTAGCTCTCCATTCATTGAGGAATATTTATCCATCGCCACTACTTCTTCTACCTTGAAGGAAAGCATCATTCAGGAACAAATCAACGATCGTCTTCTCATTCCAAATACTGGAATGATTCTGAGTGGTGGTCACTTTTTCACTCATGCACCAGAACACTACTGCACAAAAGGAATTACAAATGTAGAGTCGTGGATTGAAATGCAAGTTCCAACCAAAGAATTGGAACCAATGACTGTGACCTTCTCTCCAACTAATAATTGTCTTGGAAGAATGAATTCGATTAATCAATTTTTCAATAAGATTGATAAGAGTTTGCTTGGATCACCTACTGGCATTAACCATAATTGTTTTGAATAAACTATTCGATAAACAAATGCCAAAGTATTAAAGTTTTTTATGTTTCGAATATGGTTTTGTGTTTGATATATAGCTCTCTGAGAATCATATCTTGTGGTGTCCACTCTTCGACGCCACTGGGATTCTTATAGACCATTAAATCACGTACAAGCATTAAATTATGTTGCAATACCATCATAGTTTCGTCTGGAATACTTTCCAATATTGAAAATTTTGAATAGTCCAACAATGAAGCACATCCACCGTAATCATGTGATGCTATCGTTGTGAAAAGTAATGGATAACACATCCTTGAAAATAGGGTAATAAAACAACGTCAGCTTGGTCACCTGGTACTGAAATTTTCTTATAGGAATAGTAGAGAACTGCATCCATGGTAAAACAATATTTTCCATTCAATTTCTCGCCACAGTGTTTGTGTTGTAAGTATTGTTCATTTTGCTTGAATTCGTGTACATAAATCTTTGGCCATTTCTTTCCAACAGCCCTTCCATAAACCGAAAGTAAATTAATTCTCTGATCGAAAGAAGATGAAGAGGTAATGAAGGAAGGTAATGACTTTCACATTGCATCTTGGATGCTTGACTCCATTCGTTTGGATTATTTTTCGAAGAACTAAAGTTGAAAGTATGCATATTCCTTGGATTGGTTGCCATAACTTCCAATTCGTGTATTCTAACGAGTTGATGTTGTATGTATTTGATGGATTCTTCTATTTTGGCATTTTGAGAAGATTGAAAGAAAAAAGGGAGAACATTCAGCGATTTTCAAGGCGTGGACAGCAATGGGCATGTAGTTTGAGAGGATTGGTTTTGAAATCCCATTGGACGAAACTTTTGAAACTCCTTTACAACTCCATAAACTTCTCTACTAGATGCGAATATCAACCATGGATTATTTCTACTCATTGTAATTTGTTTCATCAACACTTGTGTGTTGATATCTTGACATGTGTCTTTTTCCAACTCACACCACATGACAATGACACCTCTCACGTTTGAATTGTTGAAGATTTCTCTTAAGATCAACTCATCTCTCATATCGCCTTGAATGTATTCAATTTGGTTGACATGTTCTTTCGCAAATTGAGTTTCTTCTTGAACTATTGGATGAGCATCGAGCACAATAATTTTGGAGAAGAATGGTTGGGATGTCTTTTCTGATATGAGAGCATGTAAAAGTGGATAACCAACATTTCCAGCACCAATCATTAATAGGGTTGAAGGAACATCCTTTAGTCCACTTTCGTCTAATTCTGAACTAGTGGAAAGAGAGGTTTCTATGACTGCTTGTTTCTTCTTATTAAATATACCCAATAATATGGTATTAACGTAGAGAGAGCAACAGAGCAAAACTATTAGAAGAAGTTGTTTTTTCATTTTGTTTTGTGTGATGTTTACAAATACGAAAGCAGTTGCTTTGAACGAAATTGTGTCGATGGGGCTCACTAAGATTGAACTTATCAAAAATCGTCTCAAACCCTATACTATCCCCTCCATATATAAACCATTTCTAAAGAAAGAAAGGAAAATTACTTTAAAATTTTTTAAACTTACCCAATCTGCAATTATAATTTACTGGAATAGATGAACAGCCATGAAATTCGTATTTCAACATATACTTCACGCAGCACTTGCTACATAGAAAATATGTGGAAGGGAAGAAACAGAAGCAAACATGAGAGTTTGTGCCAGCTCAGTTTCGTATAAAGATTCAAACACAGTAATCACAACCCAAAAGTAGTCAATTTCCAATAAATTGTATTTGGTTATTGTTTTGTTGTTGTTATAATATGCTGTAACAACTACAATTTATTGGAATTTTCAAATTTCATTGTTTTTTTATTATTTTTAAATTTCGAATTGTTATAAATTAATCTTGAAAACCTCAATTTCCTTAACTTTGAAATTATTTCTTGTTCCACCATGTAAATAATTTCCAGCTTGTTGACTTCCTTCCACAATTCCCTCAGGCAATTCGAAAGATCCTCCAAGATTCGAATAAGAATAATCACCTGTAGCACTCTCATTGCAAATATACAAATCACAAGGAAATCCATACGAAACTGAATAAATATCTCTCATGAGTACTGAATTACTTTGTTTTCCATTTTGAAGTTTTAACACTTTCAATTCTAGTTGACCATTTACATCAATTACCTTAAAAAGGAAGACAGATTCATCTGGAAAGTAGGTTGCATTTTCTGGTGATTGCCAACTAACAGATGTGTAGCCTCCAAATATATTACCATGTTCAGATTTGATTAGTGACAGAGTTGGACCTTTGTTGTCACATTTTTCATGGAAGTTTTTCGCACTAAATCCATCTCTGGTAGCTCTATAAAGAAGTTCGATAGTTGGCTTGCTTTTTGTGAGAGAAATGAGATTTCTGATTAGGTTTTTGTCTGTAATTAGTTTCGAATTGATATGTTCGAAACTAGATGAATCATATTCGCAACCATTCCAATTGCATTGATCAAAGAATGTATTAATAAATGAAAATCTAATCAAATTTTGATTGGAAAGGTCAATATTTTGGAAACGAATGTCCTTAATTTCTCTCGTTTCGAATAATGAAAAATCAATAAGGCAAGAATCGAATATATTTCCTTCATAAGGTGATAAATCTCTCAATGAATTTCTAAAATCAATTCTCTTGAATGTGCATTGTTGAAATTTGGCTTTGAGATTGAAATCCATTTCTTCAAATACTGATTGGTTGAATTGACAATTGACAGCTTCAAAACCAGGCACATGAAGCTTCTTGAAATGAGTTCCTTTGATGATACAGTTTGATAACTTTGAATTAGTTAAATTACTTTCCCAAATAATTGCCTTTGTCAAGTCAACTGAGTCAAAATCAATATTTTCCAAATTAGAATTTGACAAGTTACAGCATGAGAGATCACTGTTCGGTAATATTGCTCTTTTAAATGAAGAACGAGTAATACTTGAGTGGGCTAAAGTAGTTCTTGTCAAATCACAACCTTCAAAATTACATTCTACCAAGCAGCAATTTTTCAAAGTGGCATTTGACATGTTGCAACCACTAAAAACACTTCCTTTCAAATTGGATCTATCTAAAACAATACCACGTAAATCCATTCCACTAAAATTACAATTAGTAAATGTGCAATCTGTCAAATTAGCTTTTGCCAATTTTAGCTTTCTCATGTCATAACTGTTTAACCAAACTTTATGCTGAGTTGATTGCATCATTTGGATGAATTCTTTCATGGTAATTGGATTGTAATTGTGTGATTCCTGTTTTAGTAATTTTGAAAAGTTGAACATTTGACAGGTGCAGAGAAATTCCTGTTTGATGTCACTTGTGATTTCACCAACAATTTTAAACTTTAACCAATTGTAAAGTAATTTGAAAATCTTCGGATCACAATCTATGAAAATTGGTTGATTGGCATTTGACAGTTGACCAGAAATTATTTTACCAAATTCATTGGCTGGTTCTATTGGATTGTTAATAAAAGTGGTTACGGAAACAGTAAAGAGAGTTCCGCCAACATTCAGAGTAATTGGATCACTCATATGGTTTCCAATACCTTTAGTTTGATTAGTTTCATAATATTCTACTCTTTCATAATTAGTCAATGATTTACTTTGATCAACAAAATTTTGATTAGTATTGTTTGGTTCTTTCATTTTTTTGAAACTTGTTTTTTGAAATTGATCTCTACAATTCATTCTACATTTCCAACATGGCTGTGAAACACAAATTTATTTACAAAATTAATTTCACACCAATGGAAGATGGAATTTCTTCATTTGAAATCTCTCCAATCAACAACAATACTGAACCACTCCTCGCCAATCTCACATTCCTTCAATACCACTGCTCTCAACACTCAACTGTAACAAGATATCAATGGAAATTGAATAAAAATTCGAAACGTGATTGTAAACTTTGAAAAAACATTTCATGATCGGAAGCTTGATTCACCATGATGTTTACAAACTGTAGTTGTTGTAAGAAGATAATAGAATTCATACGCTAATTAAATGATTGGTTAGAAAGTCCTCCGTACTATTATAATCCGATAACACATTTCCTTTCTTGATCTATTTGGCTAAATGGGTAAATTTAATACCAAACTGTTAAAAAGATCATGTAATTGATTGAATCATCTCCACAAATTTCACACACCATTTTCTATAAAGCAACAAGTCAGCAGAAACAACAACAACACAATTCAAAATTTTTGAATAAATTAAATATTATATTTTACAATTAATGAGTGAGCATACAAGTTCTGGCCTTTGATTGATCATTAGAGAATCCAAAAACTGAAACAACAGTTTCAGCAGCTTGCTTTCTATCATAAATACAAGTAACAATCAAATCCAATGCCTTCATCTTATCATTATCAAATCCAAAAACTCTCAAAACAGAAGCAGCTTCAGTTGAGCTCATTTGACCAATATTGTTAGTTTGCTTCAATTGAGTCAATGCCTTAACCTTATCATTATCAAAACCGAACAAATTCAAAATGGTGACCAAATCAGCACCACTGACTGGACAACATTGAGATGAGGAGTAAGTTTGAACTGCCTTGACCTTATCATTGTCGAATGAAGCATTTCTGCAGGCAGCAATAATTTGTTGAGCCAAAGCACCACTGCTCATTTGTGGTTGTGGAGAGAATCCAGAGGTTGTGGTAGTTGTGGTTGTGGAGAAACTGGCATTAACAGTTGGTTGTTGGTGATATTGAGGTTGACCGTATTGTTGTTGAGGTGGGACGTTCATATTAACACCAAATCCTGGCATATTCATGGAAACACCCATTTGTGGTTGTTGTTGGTATTGTGGTTGACCGAAAGATTGTGGTTGACCGTATGGTTGTTGAGTTGGAACATTCATATTGACACCGAATCCTGGCATATTCATGGAAACACCAACTTGTGGTTGACCATAAGGTTGATTTGGTTGCATATTCATATTAACACCCATTTGTGGTTGACCATATGGTGGTTGATTAGGAGTACCCATGCCAAAGTTAAAATTCATTTTTGTGTGATTTGATTTGATTGTTGGACTCGAATGAGTTGTTGATTTGTTTTTTTTACTGTTGTGTGATCTTGTTGTGAAGAGATATTTATTATGCGTCCACTGTAATATCAATCGGCTTGTGTGTTACTTGCAATTCACATTACAGTGGTTGCATACAGGTCACCACATGGGAGTATGTAACATTGGTTATTGACTCAAGTCATTGGTTATTGTAAAATATGACAGATTACTGTGCTCGGAGGGTAAAACACATCGGGTAGTGAATAGCGAGCGCGATGAAACTCCTCTTACATTGAATTACAAATAAATATTAAATAATTTATGATAGATATCGAGATTTAACACTCCATTGCGGAATGTGGTACTAGAACTGACATGTTGGTTGAGTAGAAAATTCCACTACAGAACTGGAATAGGTTGATAAAAAATTAGAATCGATTAGATGAGGTAATTAGTAATTCCAAAGCTTCAACCCAATCACTACGATCTTCTTCTGAGGCAGCATTGAAAACAAATGTTCTATTGAGGGTTGATAATTTAAAGCAATTAGCCCTTCCGGCTTCCTTTTCAATTTCAGGTGCCATTTGAATACGTGTTCCTCTGAGTGCAACACTCTTAATTGGTTTTGGATCTCCTTGATTCTTATAATAGGAAAGCTGGTATTGGTTTGCTTTACCACCTTCGAGTGGTTCAAGTGCCATGAAACGCTTCTTCCACGATTTGAATCCACCACCTTGTTTAATCAAGTAACCATTCTTGTTCTTTGCCTTTTCAAATTTCAAATCTGATGAACCACCACTACTGAGAATTGATTCACTTCTCGATTTGTTTGATGAAATGGAACCAATAGCAGATCCTCTCACACTCGTCTTTACAACAGCAGATCTGCCAGTGGTGGTTGAGGATGAAGCTGAACTACCACCCGACTTTTCTGAACCCATGAGTGGATTAATTGTAACTGTAAATTCAGGTTCATAATCAACATCGTCAGACACAGATGAAGTTATTGATGAATTAGCAGTAGAAGATGAGGTAGTCATTGGATTTGAAGCAACAACAGTTGTACGGAGACGAACTGTGGCACGTTTCTTTTGGGTTGTTTTGGTTTCATCATCATTTGAAGAGTGGGAAGTGAACATTCCACGAGACTTGTTTGGAGAACTCAATTGAATATCATCTTCATAGTAATCAGTGGATTCCTCTGAGAATGATGAAGTACTTCCTCTACTGATGTTGTTGGTATTACTATTATTGGTGTCATTATTAGATGTGGCACTTGTTGGAGGAGGAGAGGTCATAATGATGGAACCACTTGTACCAATAACACGGGAATTAGTAGGAGTGGAAGGTGATGGTGATTGGTTGTTTGAAGCTTGTTGTGGAGTTGTGTTTGGAGTGGCAGCTTCAGTTGGTGGTTTTACAACAACAGTTCTCCTCACTACACGAACAATCTTCTTTGGTGCACCAGTTCCATTTTCATCAGTTTCACCACTAATGGATGGACGAGGTTGTGAATTTTCAGGTGGAAGAGCAACATGTTTTGGTTCTGAAAGTCTTGGTTGTTGTTGTTCTGGTTCAGTTGGTTTGACTTTCTCTGGTTCTTTCTGTACAACAACTGGTTTGGCTTTTGCAAGTTCTTCCTTTTCCTTCTCGAGGGTTGCAACTTTTTGCTCTTGTTCAAGTTTTTCACGCATGACACTTTGAAGTTGTTTCTTTAATTCTTCAACTTCAGAGGTGAGCTCAGAAACAGTAGAATTCAAGACATAAACTTGCTCTTCAGTTTGTTTGATTGATTTTTGGCTATCCTTTTCCAATTTTTCATATTTTGATTTGTATTGAGAAAGTTCCTTCTCCAACTTTTTAGCATGATCATTGGCAGAGTCAAACTTGCCTTCCAATTCAGCTTTGGAGACTTCAAATTCATCCTCCTTGTCTCTCAATTGTTGCTCCAAATCATTGATGGTGTTTTGCTTTTCTTCCATTTGATCTGAAATTTCCATAATTTCATTTTGTAAGGTGAGCTTTTCTTGCTTTTGTTTCTTGACTGCTTCCTCCAAATCTTGTTGATACTTCTTTTGGAGTTCTTCAATTGTTACATTCTTTTGGTTTTCAATTTCAGAAATCTTTCTTTCTTGTTGCTTGATTTGTTGACAGTGCTTTTCATTAATTTCCTTGATCTTTTCATTGGTTTCAATTTCGAATTGAGTTTCAACACGTTTACGCTCATCTTCAACAGCCTTATTCTTTTCCAATTCTAAGGAGCTCTTTGTTTGTTGGATAAGAATTTGGGATTTTTGTCGTTCTTCCTTCAAGGAAATGTCCAATTCCTCAGCCTTGGTCTTGGCTTCACTCCATTCATTTTTGATAGCAGCAATTTCACTCTCCTTGTCTTCAATCTTCTTTTCGGCTTGAGACGTTTTTTCTGCTTGTTCAGAGACAAGTTTTTTCACTTGAGAAACTTCCAATTCGTGAGCAGATTTCAAAGTTTGTTCAAGAGTTTCCAATTCCTTCTTGTGTGAAACTTTGAGTTGGTTGGTGGTTTCAACTTGAACTTCCAAATCTGATTTGACAGAACTCAATTCCTGTTGGGTTGATTGAAGACTTGCCTTGGTTGTTGCTACCAGTTCCTTCTCATTTTGGAGATCCTTCTTGATTTGATCACGTTCTTCAACCAATTTTTGGTATTGACTCTCCTTCTCAGAGATGATAGAATTCAATGATTCAATCTTGGTTTGAAGTTCCTTACGTTCTACATTGAATGATTCGACACTAGAGAGATTTGAAGTAACCATTGAGTTCTTATCTGATAATTCCTGCTCCAATTTACTCTTTGTAGTTTCGAGAGCAGTAACCTTTTCTTCGTAGGTTGTTTTGATGGTTTCCAATTCTGACTTGGATTCTCTCAATTTCTTTTCAGCGGCCTCAAGATCTTGAGTTAACTTGTCAATCTTTCCTTGAGCATTGGATTTTTCTTCAGACATATTCTTGTTAAACTCATCTTGCAACAATTGAACTTGTTGTTGGTGTTGTTTTTGTTGGGAGATTTTTTCACTTTCAAAAGTCTTTTCCAATTTTTCTTTTGACTTTTCGGCAGCTTCCAAACTGGCAACAGCCTGTTCATGCTTTTGCTTCCATTCTAAGAGTTCTGCAGTTTCAGTGGCGAGCTTACCCTTGATTGTTTCAAGTTCTTCAGAAATGGATTCCTTCTCCTTACCAATCTTTTCCAAATTGTGTTGTAAGCTGGCAATTTCTTGTTGGAGCTGATTCTTTTGTTTAAGTTTTTCATCTTCCAATTGAGTGACTGTTTCTGAAAGTTCCTTGATTCTTTGCAAGTTTGTGTTATTTTGACTGTCGAGAGCTGTTGATGATTCAACATTCTTTTCTTGCAAGTTATTGATTTGTTGTTGGAGTAAATTAGCTTCCTCAGCTTTGGTCTTGAGTTTGTTCTCTGTATTGCTCAACTGCTCTTGCAAGGAGATGATATTTTGTTTGTATTCACTTTCCTTCTTGGAAGCCTCTTCTAAACTTGTCTTGATTTGAGTAATTGTACTCTCTGACTTGACCTTTTCAGTAGTGAGGGTTTCATTTTGCTTTTCAGCTCTTTCAGCACGATCACGAAGTTTGATAGCTTCTTCCTTCTTTTGTGAGAGTTGGGATGAGAGATCTTCAATTTCTTTCTTGAGCTCAGTGTTGCTGTTAGTCAAGTTTTCAATAGCAATTGAATTTTCTGAGATTTTAGCATTCAAGATTTGAATTTCCTTATTCTTTTCTTCAATTGTCTTTTCGAGTTTGGAAATTGATTCTTGGGAGGATGAAAACTTTCTCTCCAAATCAGAAACCTTGGATTGTTCTTCGGAGAGCTTGGTTTCACTCTCTTTGAGTTTAGTTTCTAGAGAGGACTTTTCAGACTTAAGAGTGGAAATTTCTTGTTCCTTTGTTGAAATTGTATTTTGCAAGGTTGAAATAGATTCCTTTCCACTTTCAATACTCTTGTTGAGAGCTTCAATTTCCTTCTCCTTTGTAGCGATTTGGTTGTTAAGAGTATCAATAGAGGTCTTATTTTGTGAGATGGTTGTTTCCAAATCCTTCTTCAACTTTCTTTCTTCCTCTAATTGATTTTCAACATTTTCCAAATCTGATTTAGATTGTTTGAGGTTGTCCTTCAAGGTATTAATGTTATTCTTGAATTGTTCAACTTGATTACCCAAATCGTCGTTTTCCTTTTGAATGGTCGAAATCTTTAACGATGATTCTTGTTCTTGCTTTTCTAAATTTACAATCTTGAGAGACAATTCGCTGGCAGCTTGCTTTTGCTTGTCAAGTTCTTGTTTGAGGTTGTTCTTTTCCTCTAGTGTCTTGTTCATATCATCCTTCAATTTGGAAATTTCCTTCTTGGCTTCTTCTAATTGGTTATTGATACGAGTCATGTTCTTTTCATTTTCAATTTGAATGAGAGAGAGTTGATTCTTGGCTGTTTCAATAATGGATGGTCCCATAGTATCAAAAAGAGCGCTTTGGGCAGCTGTACACAGTTGCTTGACATCAGTTGTGAGTTTTTCTCTAACTTCAGCTTTAGCACGTTTAATTTGTTTGGAGAGAAGTACAATCTTGGAGGAAACAGATACCTTATATGATTCATGATTAGATTCAAGCTTTTTCTTTTGTTCTGAGAGGTTTTCAACTTCTTTCAACTTTTCAGAGATGGTATTGTTCAATGTTTGTAATTCCTCGATTTGTTTCTTAATCAAATTTTCATCATCACTATTCTTCTTTTTCAACTCTTGTTCTGACAATTTAATGGCATTCAATTGAGTTTGAAGAAGTTCGATTTGATCCTTCAAGGATGTATTGACTTGATTCAATGATTGATATTGAGATGACAATTCTTCTAAGTTGCCTTGGAGCGTCTTAATTTGTTGTTTTTGAGCATGATATTCCTTCTCAGTTTCTTGCAATTTCTTCAAATCAGTAGCAACAGATGCTGTTATTTTTAACAATTTCAATAATTCAATTCAATTAATAATAATATACTTACAAATCAATTGATCGGCTGTGTTATCAATAGTCTTGGTGATTTGTTCTACAGGTACATTATCTTGTTTGTCGGAGACTTTTTCGTTTGCACCTTCTTCTGATTCAGTTCCATAAGGTGTTAAATTTTCAGATTTTACACCCCTGATTACAACATTCTTCAATGTTGAATCAGCAAACTCTAAATTGTCTGTTGTAAACTGAGCAGCATGTGGAATGGCAGGAGAACAATTTACAACTGTTGTTGTACAAGTGTTGTGCAATGAACGAGAATAGAGAATAGCAGATAAACTCGAAGAATAGAATTGACTATCATCTTCTTGTGCCTTTGGATCATTAATCAATGTGCACAAATCATAGAAGGTCAAGTGACCATTTTCCAATTCTTCCATTTCTTCTTCAGAGACACCAACCAATGGAGATTCCAAATCTATAACAGTTAATTTGCTGTTGACTACCTTTTGCTTATTATTGTCCTTTTGTTGCACAGTTAATTCTACAAATAAGTTGGAGGCAAACTTGGTTTCCTTCTTTACCTTTTCCAATTTTCTCTTTCCGATACAAGATGCCAAAATTTCCAACAATTCATCATCAGCACCAACATATTGTTCAATCAGGCCATTAATTTCAATCTCTTGAGTTTCTTCCTGAAGTAAACATTCCAAACCATTGAATTCTTTAATAATTAAAAAATTATTCAAAAATCCAGGATGATATGTTATTGTTGTTGTTGTTGTTGAAGAAGAAGAAGAATATTCCGAGATGAATTATATTATCAGGATGAAGTAAATTTGTTTTTTACAGTAAATTTTAAAAACAAACAAAAAGGGCGCCAAACAATTAAAACATGTAAAATAATGACTTACCTTCAGAGCCTTGTTGTTGCACGTGAGTTTCATTCAACAAATCGCAAATAATACCACTTCCACTCCAAACCTCATAGACACTCACCTTGATAGTAAATTCCAAACTCTCATCACTCTCCACAATAGCATCAAATACACCTCTAACAAAACGAGGTAAAACACCATCATTTTCCTTTTCTTCTTGCCAATCAATGATAGAGGCTGGATTAACAGCTTCCGAACCAAACATGGTGAAGGTTTTACCAGACTTTGGTGGAGCTCCCCATGAGAGGAAGGTTACATTCTTACCAGACATGAAGGTGGAAATCATAGGCTTGGCTACTTCATCATATATTTCCTGTTGAGAGGTGTTCATGTTGAAAACACGATCAAATTGATACTCTTTAGGTTGTTCCACACCATACTATAGTATTATTGTTATTGTTGTTAGCATTATTATTATTTAGTAGCATATGTTGGAGAAAAGAGATGAAGGAGAAATTATTGTTCATAGTATAAGAGTTCCACATCATCAATAATTATATTAAATAGTAGTAAAATTGTGTTCATTTCATCATCGTACGACATTAAAACATAATCATCACCATTAAATACAAATTTCATAACGATTTGAGCATGATCGGACATTTTGGATGCATTATAATTTCATCATAATAATTATTAATACAAGTGAATTAATTCACTTTGCTTACCTTCAACAATAACTTTTTACCAGACTTGTGAAAAGCAGCACAACATTTTGTAGCATCTTCTTTGACTGCTGTTGGTGGATCAATGGCTAACACATGAGGCCTGAAACGAATGAAAAGTCTGAGTTTTTCATCCGATGTTGCCATGTCTATCTGTCAATTTAAATTTTTTTAGATGAAAGGTGTGCTTGACAAGTGTTGTGCGAATGAGTATCAGGTTATTTGATGACAATGAACAAGCTTGACAAGCAGATCTAAAAAAACATCAACACACACCAGACAAGTGATAGAGATCTCTTGTGTGAAAACAATTGGATGTGATGAGTTTACAAGATGTGCAAATTGTAAATATAATTAATATTGATTATTTAAATATTGTTGTAGCCATGAAGGTTCATAAAAACGGAATAATATTATTACCTTAATTTTAAAATGTTACAAGATTGTGACATTAATGTTCCGAAAGAGAAATTTCTCTTTGGCTTGATATCTGGCTGTATTAATATGATATTTAATAATAATTAATATATTAATACACAATTTTAAGATGTTGGAATTAATTTTTATTCTTGATGTTCAATGTATTAGATAATTGGAAAGCAACAAACAGGAACCAAGATTTAAAACTGTAAAATTTAATTATTTATTTTCTATTTTCAATTTTCCTCTTGATGGTTGTGAGGATTTTTCTCTTTTCTTTCAATTGTTGTTCATACACAACCTTAAATCGATGATGAGTGTCCATCATCAAGACACACATTTCACATTCTACAATTTCGAACAGATTTTCAGGCAATGATTCATTCTCTCCCTTTGCAAAATAATCTAAAGATTGTTTGACATTATCAGCAATTTGTTTGCTAGTATTGACAGATCGTTCACCTCTAACATCCAAAAAGTCTGTGTGTATCTCAAATGCAATCTCAAACTTTTTCTTTTCAATATCGTATAAATCCTTTTCTGTGAAACCCTTCTTACCCTTTTTCTTCTTGGATGCATCTTCATTACTTGAGGTTGTGGTTTCAGAGAATTGGTCAGATCCACTCAAAATGTCAGTATCGTAAAGGAAGACTTGAATCTCAAAGCTCCTCTCACACAACTTTTTGTAATCACTAATCTTTTCAAGGAGTAAAAAGTTTTCTTCACTTCTTTCAATTTTACAAAATTCTTTGAATTTCTCACTAAGAGCTGGATCATTGATTGTGTCCATCAGCATATACTTTTTGACTTGTCTCAGTTGCTTTTCCTTGGTTGTATCTTTTCTAACTGAAAGCGCGATATAAGCAACCAACACTGGAATCACAATGACCATAGACACAACAAGGATAATGAGTGAGATGAGGGTTGTGGCCAAGTCTTCATCTGCAATCAGATTTTGCATGTTAATAACATAATCCAAAACTGGTTGAACTTCTTCGGGATATCCGGCCAAATAGTATTGATAAAGTGATGAATCAAGTGTATTGATAGCTTGAGTATAATTGGATGCTCTCACCATATCTACAACTGATAGCTCTACCTTGACAGCTTTTCTTGATCTAACATCTTCTCTGCTCATATTATTTCTTTTAGAATAGACAACATTGTCTGGAACGGAGACAAGTAACACATTGAGCACCTCGTAATACTTATCATGATAGGTCATGAATAAATCAGTATATTGAAGAGAAAGTGTTCTATTGTATTCTGAAACAGCAGAAACTCTACAAGAGAGCTTCATCAAATCTCTATAGTAGCTTGCGTCTGTTTGCAATACTTGCACATTGTTGTACAAATTGGTGACAATCGAATAGTTAACAGAAATAGCTGCCAACAATAAACAGAATGCTACTGTACTGATGGATAGAGCAATCATACTTGTAAGCTTCAAACAGTTCAGCTCCAAGATACCACAACATGTGTGAATTTTGAAAGCCTTGTTATAGAATTTGGTTACAGATGATGAACGTGGAGTTTTCAATGATGATGGGAGTGACTTTTGTTTGTGAATTGAATCTCTTTTGGCCATTTGATTATCTATATCAACGATATCAATGGTTGTTTGGCTTGTCAATGAAGTCAAATTGGAACCTGTTGGTGGTGAGACAATCTTCATTTCGTAAGACACATGTTGGCTGGTGTCAATATTCTCAGAGGAGGAGATGTTTGTCATGGTTGTGTTTTTTTGTTAAGTGAAAAAAGCCAAAGGTAAAACCTTTTGAACTAGTTGAAACCAGTTGTTGGATTCGAGGAAAGTCAGTCATTTTTTTCGTTTAAACCCCACTTGATAACCTCTTACTATTTCAAGCAATTATGCCCCTTGTCGCTTTTGACTTGTAGATAATATTGGTGTCAAGAATCGAAGTGGACACAAACATGTAAGAGGTAGGTGTGACTATGAGTCTCTTCTTTGAGAAAATCTAACGCAATGAATGCTATTTTGAACGTTACTTGGTGTTATCTGCTCTGAAATTCAAAATCCAAATTTGTAAACAATCATCAAAGATAATAAAATATTATTTTCATTGTCTCGGAGTAACTGAAAGTTGGTCTCATGATTGGTGTGGTGCTTCCAAAGTAGTTGATTTGCATCATTGTATCATTTTCGAATCCATCAACATGTGCAACAAATTGATGCCAATGCCAGACCTATTGCATCTCGTGAATGAGTTGATGAAACATCTCATATTGAGTGTTATCAAAAGAACCTGTTCATCACCCAAAGTATTGGAAATATTCAAAGTAGCAAGAGGAACCACTATTTGAAAATTCGTTTCATATTCAAAATTTCAAGAATATAAGCTGCGGATTAAACAATTGTGTATGATTTGCATTTTTTAAAATCAAAAGAACATGTTTTGGCGGGAAGCTTGGTAATTGGTTTATTGGACTAAATTTCACGCAATAAATCATCTTCATCAGGAGATTCATCTAGCCACTGAGATTCATCTACCTTATTCCTTTTTTTTT
>NW_003163266.1:282492-287119 GCF_000004985.1 Naegleria gruberi
GCGGATTAACAATTGTGTATGATTTGCATTTTTTTAAAATCAAAAGAAAATGCTTTGGCGGGAAGCTTATTGGACTAAATTTCACACAATAAATCATCTTCATCAGGAGATTTACTTGTTCATTTGGAAATTCATCGAGCCACATCAGTTCTGAGGTTGGAGACAACTTGGGAACCTGTGGTGCTGCAGTCTCTCTACCTTATTACTTTTTTTGTGTTTGGATTCTGTCATAAAAAGGTAAATATCAGGGAAGGAGTTGAACCTCCGCCGAATCGTTAACAGCGACTCATGCTTACCACTACACTACCTGAAATACCCCATCAAAGCTCTAAAAATTCTGAGCTAATTGACAAATTTAATTTTAGTACTGAGAGTTCCATTTGCAGAATTTAATAAACTTACTTTAAATTGCCAAGTGTATTAAGAAACGAACAAACTAGACTGTTACAGGGCAGAATTCGGTGCTGTATCTTTGCAATTGTTGATGTCAAGAAGCTAAAATATATTTGGTAAATCACTCTTTACCTTACAGAATGCTGGAATGACTTGTTATAAAATATTAAATTAAAAGATATTCGAAATATAATACATTTTATGGTTATCTTCTTATTAAAGGTAAAGTTGTGGCAACTTTTTCGTCCAATTCCCTTTCGTCATCATCGTCTTCATCACATTTCTTTTCCTTAACATTGATACGATCAGGAGTACTTGGAGTGGAGGATGTGGATGGCACTGAACTTGGTTGCTTCTTGGCAAAAACAACTTGAACGAGACCCATAGTAATCTTATAGAACCAGAAAATATTTAAAATACAAATTGAACCAATCATTAGAGTTACAAGAATAATCCAACCAAGTGGGAATGAACACCAAGTTTCAGAATCTTCCCAAACCAAATGTGGTATGTAAAAGCAGAATGAAATTCTAACAATACCGAATGTCAACCACATCAAGATGCCATTATAAGCATATAATTTGGAATCTTTCATATTGCATTTAGAAAAGAAATATCTTTGATTCACAAAAGGTGTAGAAATTTCAGTAAACATCATGATAACCATCAATACTATGCATTTTTCCCAGACAGCACTTCCAAGCAATGCAACTATTGAAATAGAATGGTGGAGAACTGTTTCCATACCTCCCAGGTGAGGATAATTTCTTGCAACAATGTACAAGTCATATAAAAAGTAGCCAACACAATAGCCAATCAAGAAAATGCATGAACGATCGGAAAGTGACAAAATTCCAACGTTAGGGGATGGCAGATAAACAAATACGATACAGTACAATGAAATTAGTGAAGAAAGAATTGCATGAATATTAGAAACAATTCTACTATTCCATTCTCTTCTTTCTTTTTCCTCGCCAAAAATCTTCTTCTTAAAAGTAGTGCTATATTTCTTTGAAAACCAATCTGATCCGTAAGCATACATTAGAGAGTGAAAGATTAAACTCAAAACACTCATCACAGGAAGTAATAAACCAAAATTCTGAGGAGGATGGTCTGGTGTTGAGAAAACACCCTCGTTGACATACCAACTCCATCTATTAACAAAACTACTTAATAATCCATTCTTACTATCGATAAATCCACAAACTGCTGCAGAAGACATTTTACAATATATTGGACGTTATAGTCAGTCAAGAACGAGAGGATTAAATTGATCAGGAGAATAGAACTGATTCGGAAAATCTCTAAAGATCAACCAATATATATTCAATACTACCACTACAAATGAGAGTGTAATTGCACACAACGAGCTTGCACTTCTAGAAAGCTTGTTGTTATTGTTGTGAAAGCAGAAGAATATTCTCTGTTGCAACTTTTTTCAAAGGCTTGCTGAAAAAAAGTGAAGTGAATTTTTTTTTGAGTCGAAACAGCCCAACAACTTTCGGCTGTGTGGTCACCACTCGCATTCGAAACAAGGAAGAAAAGCTTTGATTTTTTGCATGGTCGATTTCCGCTACCTTCAGATGAGACGCAAAAAAGATTCGATCTTATTCGAAGAGGATCACCGTCAATTTGTCAAGTTTCAACTGTCAAGATGATCTATTCGAATCCATTTTTGAAAAAAATTAAAGCATTACTATTATTTAAAACATGATAATATTATTATTGGCGAGTTGGTAGATTGCTGATCAACAAGATTGGAGTGGTTGATTGTCAAAAACCGTAATGTAGTTTGTTGTGGAAATGTTGAAAAATATTCGAATCGTGAGTTGGAAGAATCTCAGTTTAGTTGAAAGTTCGTAAAAGTTCGGAATATACTCTCCATTCCAACACAGAAACACTTGGGTTTTGTAATGGAAATAATTTTCTTCTTTTTTCATGAAGCCTCATCTATGCCCAAATCGGGAATTGAATATTTATTGTTATTATTATTTTATTATTGTGGAGTGTTTTATACACTGTGTAAGAGGAGATGAAACAATTACTGTACAAATATCTTGTAATTATTGATGAGGAGAAACAACATCCTTCTCCGCGGAATAAACCAAGAATCAAATAATTTACAAAAAAAAAATAAACAACAACAACTTCATCAAGAAGAGGGTTCCATCATCAACACATGCTTCTAAGTAATCACTGCGACTTCCAAAGTAAAATCCTTCCGATCCTTTGCAGCAACAATTAAAGCACTAGGAGTTAGTGGGATTGGAAGTAAATGTTTGTCTACAAAAATCGTCAAACTAATTTATTTTGAATAATAGCATCACCAAACTGTATCCATCTTCTTTTAGCTTTTGATTTCTATTGTCTATTAGCTTTATATCTTGTTGGTGTTTGTTGGCTTGTTTATACTATCATTTCCAGACATGTGGAGATTCAAATGTATTGTCATCACTAATTCATAACAATTTGAAATGACTACCAAGTGATTACTTACTATTATTCATTGGATTGATAGAGAATATTTTGAATAAGGTTTACCATAGTATTTGGAATAGGATTGTAATAATTTGATTGATATTACTTCTGCTACCATCATAATTGTTTTAACATTCATCACCACCAATCTAATCTTTGATTGAGTAGAATTGTCATCATCTAATATACTTCTGTGTACTCAATAAAAGGAGAATACCTCTACTCATCATCACTACTGATATTTATCATCATTTTGGAATATTTCAATTATAGTAACTGGGCTACATCTCACCAATAGTAATAGTAGTAGTATTGCTTAATGGTGATTCTTCTCGGAATGAATAATAGTAGTTTTCTATCATCGGAAAATTCAAACTTCTAATCATCATTACGCTGGAATTCATCATAGTTTGATTAATTTTGAAAATACACTCAAGTAGTTCATCATCCTCCAAACTTTCTAATTTGATGAATTAGAGAACCCAAAACTGACATTATAATTTTGTGAATCGAGTGGATTAGGCTCAAGCATAAGGAATAGAACACCAACAAAGAAATCCTTCAATCCCATAGTTGGTTTGAATAAATACCGCAAGTTCAAATCCACCAAACCATTTTCATCAATATTCGGATGCCAAATTCTAGTTTTACAAATAATGTTAGGTGCTTTATGAGGATATTCATGAGGAATGATCAATTCAAATTCACGTGGATGATTCTTCCATATTCCTTCACTTGGAATTACAACAAAAACAAAACAATGGTAATAGTAATCTTATCCAATTGATTTAGGAGTGGTTTCTATTTTTTTGTAATTAAAACGATGCATAGCCAATCGAAGGACGGAAGATTTTTTTTCAAAGAAAATGGTGTGTAAATTTACGCAAGCCAAATTTTCTTAGGAAGACAGTTAATAAGATGAATGTATTTAATAGATGGAAACATAATATAAGAAAGAAAGATAATTATAATATGTAGCAATACACTGATAGAATAGTTTTGTCTTTTTTTATCGCTTCAACTGCTTTATTATTTGAGAAAATCAATAAACATAGGCGCTGAATTTTTTTCTCACTGATTCTGAGCTTTCGGCAAACGTTCGGCAAGAATGATTTGGAAATTTTGAAATTGGAAATTGTTCTACACATGTTTTATAATATATTGCAGACTGTATGTTCCATCGGCATGAAAGATGGTTTACAACGAACTGTTCAAAATATTGATATGTTTTTTTAATTATAAAATTTATTTTTATTTTCAAAATTAAAAAATGCCAGAAACGGACAATCAGTTAATTTATGATGCTGATTATGATGTTAAAGAAATTTTACCAACAATTTTACTTCCCGAGGCAGTTAGTAAAACAATTTTAGGAAGAATTACAAATATTATTAAAATTAAAATTACCAACACAAAAGATGAGTGGAAAGGATGTGTTTTCCTTCACGAGTTTAGGATGACACATAATCAGCATTTTGAAGGTGATCGTAGAGTAATATTATTAAATAATTTGGGACATATTGAAATGGCCTATCTTCCCGGAATCATCCAAGAAGATATGTTACGGAAATTGGAAACGGTTTATGAAAATCATAGTACAGATTTTACACATGTTACTCCGATTGCTGGTACATGGAATAGATATGGTAACTGCATTAAAGAGTCTAAACGTGCAACAGAAAAGGAAAAGAATATATTATCTGAATTGGCATCTATTTGTGGAGTATTAGTTAAACATATTGTATCATCATTTTCT
>NW_003163266.1:287169-288459 GCF_000004985.1 Naegleria gruberi
GTAGAAAAATTCTAATTTAAAAATACTATATTTCATATATTTTTTTAAAAAAATAATTTATTTTTTAATTTATAGTGAGTTTTACGGACTTTTATTTAATCATTTTACCATTGATTCTTTATGAATTTTAAAATTTTGAATTGACAATAAATTTTTATTTGTTAAATGCTACATTTTAACTATTTATTTTCTTTTTTTATTCTTTCTTCTTATTGGCTTGACTATTTCTTCTTCTTCTTCTTCTTCACTCTCTTCCTCTCCATATATTACAATATTTACATTTTCATCTTCTTCTTCTTCATCATCATCATTATTATCATTATAAATTATTTCAACTCTTTCATCTTCTTCATCTTCTTCAAATTCTTCTAATTCATCTTCTTCATCCTCTTTATCATCATAAATTACAATATCTTCATCTTCTTCTTCTTCTCCATCATATTCTTCTTCTTCTTCTTCAACTTGTTCATCTCTATCTTTTCTAATTTTTCTAATTTTAATTATTTCAAATACTTCTTCATCTTCTTCTATATTTTCATCTTGTTCATCATAATTTTCATCTTGTTCATCATAATTTTCTTCTTCTTCTTCTAATCCAATTTCTTTTCTCAAATTAATATCATTTAAGGTTCCATTAATCTTGGCAATATTTAATCTATGAATCATCATTTTCTTTAAATGAGTATTCTTTCTTTCCATTTTAACAATCTCTCTTTCCATTCTTTTCTTTAATTCTGCTTCAATTTTAATAAATTGAGGGGTTTGGGTTTGGGGTTGGGGTTGGGGTTGGGTTGGGTTTGGGTTTGGGTTTGGGTTTGGGTTTGGGTTTGGGTTTGGGTTTGGGTTTGGGTTTGGGTTTGGGTTTGGGTTTGGGTTTGGGTTTGGGTTTGGGTTTGGGTTTGGGTTTGGGTTTGGGTTTGGGTTTGGGTTTGGGGTTTGGGTTTGGGTTTGGGTTTGGGTTTGGGTTTGGGTTTGGGTTTGGGTTTGGGTTTGGGTTTGGGTTTGGGTTTGGGTTTGGGTTTGGGTTTGGGTTTGGGTTTGGGTTTGGGTTTGGGTTTGGGTTTGGGTTTGGGTTTGGGTTTGGGTTTGGGTTTGGGTTTGGGTTTGGGTTTGGGTTTGGGTTTGGGTTTGGGTTTGGGTTTGGGTTTGGGTTTGGGTTTGGGTTTGGGTTTGGGTTTGGGTTTGGGTTTGGGTTTGGGTTTGGGTTTGGGTTTGGGTTTGGGTTTGGGTTTGGGTTTGGGTTTGGGTTTGGGTTTGGGTTTGGGTTTGGGTTTGGGTTTGGGTTTGGGT
>NW_003163266.1:289717-290827 GCF_000004985.1 Naegleria gruberi
TTCTTCTAACCGTATTATTCTTCTTAATTTTGTTGTTGTCTTCCTTATTGCCTTCTGAATCTGATTCATCAGCTTCAGGTGGTTCGTTCTCAATAACTATTTTTTTCCAAATATTCTTTTGAACATGGCAATATACAGAATTTTTCTTTTCTTCACTAAAATCTGACAAACTTTCAGAACATGATTTCAGTTTCTCGAAATCTTGTTTTAAAGTTGCCAATGTTGTTTGCCATTCTGAACTAATCTGCATATTAGGATTTGTTTTCAATCCGTGCCATTTCTTTTTGAACTTGGAGGACATGTATAACGTACGTGTAGGAAGCAAAATAGATTCTGCAAAGGAAGGTAAATTGAATTTACCTTTATGATTTGATTTTCTTTGACCTATCATTCTACCAAGGGAATGATATGCTTCACATCCTTGATTCATATATTTTGTTAAGCTTCCATACTTTTCCAAAAGATCCGGTAAATGATACAAAATAATATTAATATAGTAAGCAAGTTGATCATTTGGAAAGGCTTCTCTTAAAACCTTTTTAGTGAAACTCAAATACTCTTTCAATTCTTCTTTCTTAAAATTCAAATCCAATAGCCCTTGACTGGCTTCAAGGTAATGATATATTATGAATCTAAGTGATGACCACACTTTAAAATCATTATCATTAAATTGGGTATCCGATAATGATTCCATCATAATTGATTCATAATTTAACAAAATCATATCAGCTTGATCTGCATTCATATAAGGAACTTCTAATTCAATTTTGTCATTTGTCGCTTGTAGAGCAAGTGTTGTGGCAGGTTGTTTCTTTCTAAATTGAAATTGAGACATTCCCTTCAATTTCTGAATTTTAGCTTCGAGGGATTTAATTCCTGACACTGTCATCTTAGAAATTTGAAGGGATAACAAACAGCCAACAATTCTCAATTTTGCATGAAGTATGTCAATAACTACATTGGTGAATAAATTTGGAAATTTTTGAAAATAATGAGCTGGGGGAGCAAAAGCAAAATCCTTCTCCATTCTATCATCATATACACAGGGACAATATGGACACACAAAGTTTCGTTTGATGTCAGAAATCTTCCATAATGCACTAAATCCGA
>NW_003163265.1:0-983 GCF_000004985.1 Naegleria gruberi
CAAACCCAAACCCAAACCCAAACCCAAAGCCAAACCCAAACCCAAACCCAAACCCAAACCCAAACCCAAACCCAAACCCAAACCCAAACCCAACCCAAACCCAAACCCAAACCCAAACCCAAACCCAAACCCAAACCCAAACCCAAACCCAAACCCAAACCCAAACCCAAACCCAAACCCAAACCCAAACCCAAACCCAAACCCAAACCCAAACCCAAACCCAAACCCAAACCCAAACCCAACCCAAACCCAAACCCAAAACTAAACCCAAACCCCAACCCAAACCAACCAAAACTAAACCCAAAACTAAACCCAAAACTAAACCCAAAACTAAACCCAAAACTAAACCCAAAACTAAACCCAAAACTAAACCCAAAACTAAACCCAAAACTAAACCCAAAACTAAAAATAGAATTCTTCTAAACCCAACCTTCAAACCCTAGCCCAAAATTATAAACTTATTCAAATATCATTAAATTATATATCATTCGATTGGAAATGATGAGTAGAATAACGTGGTATATTTAGTTTTTCAATTTATAAAATATTAACTTTGTAAATAATGTCAGATAAAAAATTATAAAATGAAACCATAGGAAGAATGATAGTTTCAAAATCCTTTAATGAGATTATATAGTCAATATCATCATTAACAATATTCATAATCACTTTCATATCAAATTTCAAAAGTTCAAGTCTGTGGATATAAAAGTATCAAGTGAAAAGGGAAGTTGTGAGGTACAATAGGTCAACTATAACTTTTGAGTTTCTCATCAAAACATATTGAATCCTGATATGAAAATGTTCCATTTGATGAGTAAACATCGAATATCAAATTTATTTTAACTTTCATATTTAAAGATTTCTTCCCTCAACCATCATGGTCAACTAGGGATGAAAAGGATGAAATCTTGAAAAAGGACCACTATTGAAACTTTACCATAATGAAGTACATGATCTATAATGATATAGAATTCAATTTC
>NW_003163265.1:2605-3617 GCF_000004985.1 Naegleria gruberi
TGCATCCAGTAGATAGTACATGGTGATACTTCAAGAGAATGGATGGAAAACTGAAAGGTACAGAAACAACTCCATTTTCACTGAAATTGATATCATGATATGTAGACACTCTAATTAGCATATAATATCAATTTCATAAATATTGGTTCAGTAGATGTCGAGTTGTCAACTCTATCATTTTACTATAGAACTTTGACATAAAATCAAAGATTATGCTCCAGCTCACTTATTTTATGTGCAATTAGTCTAGAACTGATAACACACATTCTATACACCATGTATATACATCTATACAAGTTTAGAAACAATTCATGATACTTTAATTCAGTCAATCAGTAAATGTTCAATGTCAAGAGTTATTATATCCAAGTGTACGCTCTATCTCAGCGAAAGTACATCCAACCATCATGTAACTTTACCAGATACATTCAATCACACTGATATACATCTGGAATCAATTTCAATGTTTTAGAATTGAATTCAGTATGATAATAATAACAATCTGTCAAATTGTCACATTTCAACATATAGAATATACTCCATATCATTCATTTTACAAAATGCCATACAAGTATCAAATATGAATACACTCCTCTTGATAAGGAGAACAATCTGATAAAGTTTCACATTGATGGCTCAGTATCTTCAAGTCAACTAAGGAACATATAAGGAAATTAATTAGGAAGAATCTTAATTTCAAAATTAAATTTTACCATCATATCAAAATCATTGAATAATGAATTATTGATACAAGAATCATATGTTCAATTGTTATATTCATGTCAATAATCAGTGAAGGTACCATTTCATCAACCTTAGTGTTCACATCTCAATACAGTAAATGTGACTTAAACTTGAAATACAACCTATTTAGATGATATAATGATGATTCTACATAGTAACATGCATGTGAAATTGAATGTTGACACTTTTCATATTGTTATATTTATAGAGATGGTATCCAACAGTCAGTTCACAATATTAAATATTGAAACTCATTCTGTATGGTATA